>NC_089761.1:17863143-17878143 GCF_040412425.1 Macrobrachium rosenbergii
ATGCTAATTACGTGAACAGAGGAATTCAATGACATTCTACTGATCAAGGGATACGGTCTAAAGACGGAGAGGGCTGAGCTCGTCTAGTTTTGAAGTATCTTTGACTATATGAACAGAATTTAAATAACACCATTAATGATAAAAAAACCGCGCCAGTCATGGCGTAAATAAATTGATAAATGGATAATGGATATCAGCGACGATGAATTATACTGAAATGGTAATTGAAAATTGAAGGCAATTATGGATAAGCTGTAACTTGATGTCAAATCAACGAAACAAAAATGAAAAATGATATAAATTTATCACTTTAATGATAAGATACTGACACTTCACACAACGATGCTTCGGTGAAATGGCCAACTACAGTCTAGTCATTAAAGTATAAGTAAATATAAATGAGGCTACTTTGTTAATGCGAAAAGTTGACATTTCAGGGCTGTGATTACAAGAGAACTCGACTGACAAAAGGCCGAGAGGAATTGCACATTATCAATAAAAAAAAAAAAAAATTGAAGAGAAGTCCTATCTCTTGTTTCTTTTTGACTCTTGCAATGCTATTAATATCTGTATGTTTAACAAATTACTTCCTTTTGGAAAAAAATACAAGCAATTAACACCCAAAGCATATCTAACTTGTCTGTCTTTATTGAAGTGTTTCACCCATATCTTATGCTGAAATTCACTTACACACATACATAAACTTAGCGTGCACACACACGTATATATGTATATATATATGTATGTATATGTATATATATATATATATATATATATATATATATATATATATATATATATATATATATATATATATATATATATATATATATATAATATATATATATATATACTCTCAAACACACACTTATAGATACTGTATACACACAAGCCATTATAACCTACAAAGCATCATTTTCCTTGAGTTAAACCATAAAGAAGGGAGAGAATTGTCTTCAAATAAAGGATATAACACCCGGCTCCTTAGATGTATCACGCCTAGTTAATCTCACCTAATCCTGAAACGAATATAAGTGGCAGTTTTTATTGTGTTCCTCAAGCATAAAGATTTATGCATTGGCGGGTTGTTGTTGTTGTTGTTGTTGTTGGAGAGGAGAAAACTTACAGTGTTGGGTATGAAAACGGGTCGCTCGTATCATCATCAGTTCCTACTACATTGTTAAGTTCTTCAGAATCGTTGCCAGCGGAGGAACGTAACGCGGAGTACCAGAAAAAAATAGCAACAATCACTGCTGCCAATACCCATCTGCAAGGGAACATCGCATTCAATTTTCTAGAAACAGACTACGTAGGTTAAGGTGCCTGTAACCCAGAACGGGGACAATAACCTCGTTGCAACACGCGACTGCAGCATTTTCTTCTTGTTTACAGTCGGGGGTCTTGTCTCTTTACGAGTGCGCGTTTCTGTGTCGTTCATAAGGAAGTGGGGCAAACCTGTTTGTTGAGGCTGCTACTGCGCATGTGCCAGATGCCATCACAGAAGCGATAGCCTTTCCGGCACCCTGAACTTTCTAAAAGAATTAGGGTGGAATAAGGAATCTCTCAGGGAAGTGAGCAGTACTATTAGGATTTACAAAAGGCTGGGTGTTATCTTTCTTCTTATCGTCCATGTAAAACAGACTAACAATAACAGACACATACAGTATATATATATATATAATTTAAATATATATATATATATATATATATATATATATATATATATATATATATATATATATATTCCTTTCCCCTTTAACGTTTTTCCCATTTGTATGGGAGTAATACAATGCCTTCTTTGAAGGACTTTGATTTAGCTTTTTGGGGCAGACTTTGTAGTCTCGATCAGCTACCTGCCTGTCATTTATATATATATATATATATATATATATATATATATATATATATATATATATATATATATATATATATATATCATATCAATTAAAACATGATGCCATTTCCCATTAGAACTGGTGATTCCCGAAGAAAAACAACACAATGTCACAGCCACAAACATACCTCAGCTGCTGAATCGTGGATGTACCCCTAAATCCATTGCACCATTTCCCAGCACACAGCACTCTTATACTTCCTGGACATTAAAACCCTTCCTAACCAGTACCATTTACAAACCGTTTATCCATCCCTTTCTAGATCTTTCTTTCATTCATAACTAACATCCTGTATTCTTTCCGATTGACTAAACCATCTCGAAACACTCTGACTGTGTTTTAATCTTTACTAACCTCTTTACCACTTCAACATGTGTCAACATTTTGACCTTTTCAATGCGTTTTCCACCGGGCACGTAATAAACAAACAGCCCTTCTCAACAACCTCAAACTTATTTCCTTCATTCGCATTCCACATCCGCATATCATCTCCATGAGTATAGTTAGTTCAACAATCACTTCATTCATTTCCACCTTGGCTTCAGTGGACACTCCAAGTCTCTTTCCAATCTGTCGCAGATACCCTGCTATCTTTCATGTTTCACTTACTCTGCAACTCATCTCTTCTTGCTTCCATGCTGTCATTATGCATCTTTTATCATAAGACCCATTGTTTTATCAATCTTCCTCTTTGTATCAACTTCCCTTTAGAACCACTTATTCACTTATTATCTCTACATTCTTGCTCACCTTTTCCTTTCTATTTTATTTACTTCTTTATTTCTCTATGTTCTTGACTACCCTTACCATCTTGCATAACTGCATACCCCTGACATGCTACTGAACATATACAGAGTACGTAATTGTAATATTCATTATTTTAAAGCCAGGATGGAAGGAGAGAGACTGGCTCTGAGTGCAGGTGTTTGAACCTTCCACATACATGCACATTTATGTTCATATACATGTTAGTTTCCGATATTTACATGATTTTTCACTATCTTTTCTGATCCATTAAAACCACTGACAAAAGCAGGAAAAGCTTTAAATTCTAATAATCAGCGGAGCAATTGATTACTGGTGGGGGAACAATATAAGGTATTAATGCATGGGTATAAATCCAACCACAACACGCGTGAACAAAGAGGAGTAAGAGAACGAACACTCGATGTAGGTAAAGAAACAAATACTCGACTGATTTAAGGAAGTATCCTGATACTTAAATAAAGAGGGTGGGAGGATGGGGTGCAATTTCAGACTCTGAATATGGAAGAAGTAGAACAAATTTTGTGGAGATTTATAGCATAAAGACATATTCGCACGGTGAATATCACGGCTACGTAGTTTTCAGAAATCATAGATGGAGATGGCATGTACCTTGATGTTCACCCCACCCCCAAAAAAAATAAAACCTTGAAAGAAACTAAGCCCTTAACCTTGGAAGCCGAATTTGTTCTTGTATAAACTGGCTGGCACCTCGTGGGGGGACGGTCCAATCAAAAATCTAGTTTCTTTTTGATTTACGTACTTTTACACGAAACTGTTACAAGGATAATTTTTATTGCATTCCGTCTCTCTATCTCTTTTTTTTTTGCAAGCATCTGCTGAAACAAGTATTCAGAACATGCGTATAAGACTGGCACTGAAAATACTTTTATTCTGTTGACGAAATTGCTGTAAGTCTCAGGATGGTTCTGAGCTCAGTAACGCATTTGATATGCACAAAAAAAAGGCTTAGTAAATGTTTGTGCCCACAGGATGATAATCTGGCTCTAAGCAACTCAATTTGCGCATTTCATTTCAAACTATGCAAGACACACACAGATATATGTATGTATATACATATATACATACATATATGCATACATATATATGTATGTATATATATGTATGTATATATATATATATATATATATATATATATATATATATATATATATATATATATATATATATATATATCAGTGTTTCTATCGAAGCGTTTTATAATGGACATTAATTTATTCTGTTACCTTGTTTTCTTTAAAAAAAATTTGCTTTGGTTGCCCAGCAATTTGTAGCTGTCGTTTCTTTTTAAAATTTTAGTGCAAAAGTTACTGAATTTCATGAGGAATGGAATATAAAATTTAGGCCAAAGGCCAAGCGCTGGGACCTATGAGGTCATTCAGAGCTAAACGAGAGTTTGAAGGCAAGAAGGTTTTAAACCTCACAGTTGCACCATGAAATAATTGTTAGGAGAGGGTGGAAAGTAAGATGGGAGAAAGAGAATATGATCGGAGGTACAGTAAAGAGGAATGAAAGGGGTTGCAAGCTAGGGGACGAAGGATTCTGCCTTCAAGTAACACCTACAGTGCACCGCGTGAGTGCAATGATTGGCGCTACTCACCCTACAGAGCTGAATTTCATGTGTTCCATTCTCTCCTACTCTCTCTCTCTCTCTCTCTCTCTCTCTCTCTCTCTCTCTCTCTCTCTCTCTCCAGCGAATACACACGAACTTTGCTCGCGAGTCCATCTATCTTAAAACCCCTAAGATGACTGAGCATCAGCCGTTTGAGAACTTCATGTCCTCAATCTGATTCTTCATCATGACTTGAAAACTGTATTAATCCATGCAAAAAGTCTTGTAAAACGGAATGACGAACTTTATACTTCAGGCCTGTAGATGAGTTTCTTGGGAAGAATTTGAGTAATATATATATATATATATATATATATATATATATATATATATATATATATATATATATATATATATATATATATATAATTGTTTATTTGACAATGCCCTTGTGTATCGTTCCTACTATGGGGTATTTCAGGAAGTCAACAGTGATATAAAAACGAACCAGTCGCCTTCCTGTATTAATGTGTTTACCAGTTCAGAAGGGAAGAGAAATACGAAGTCTTATAAATAAAAAAACATACGGTTACATTAAGCAATGAGTATAGGACTGACTCTCTGACTTTAAACTCCGTATCCATTAAAAATATTTTATTTACCTTTAGAACTGTGGAGATGATAGGAAGCTTGCTTTGAGGCCCCATTTCATGAAACGTTTACAAAACTGCATACCATATGGCACCATCATATGTTCTCTTGATGTGACAAGAAGGCAGAGAAGTCATGACAGAATTGGAGCGAACGGAAAGACATTAATGCCATGGCAAATTGCAACCAGCTTTGTGATTGCAGCTGAATACAAATTGGAAGAACCCATTAGCTTTTACAGTGTTAATTGGCTTAAATTATTATCATTATTATTCAGTAGATGAAAACTTTTCATAAGGAACAAGCCCACAGGGGCCATTGACTTGAAATTCAGGCTTACAAAGAATATGGTGTTCATTACAAAGATTTAAGAGGAACTAAAGTGAAATACAGAATGAAGAGACCCCACTTATCAAAAAAAAAAACAAATAATAAAAAGATAAATAGATAAAAAAGTATTAAGATCCAAGAAGAATGATATCAGGGTAGTAATGCATTACATTTTCGCTTGAACTTCTGAAGTTCCAATTGCACATCCTCAAGGAGGTTGTTCCACAGACCAACGGTGTGAGGAATGTATGATTATCTGGGACAACGAGTGACAGATTATCTGACTCGGCGTAACTTTGGTAGGTGGTATCCAAGTTTATTGCAGTGTGATTGGTTGCATGGTTGACATAGAGAGTTAACTGTATGACAGCCTAATGCATTTTAAAGGTGGCAGAATCAATAATTAGAATTTAATAGGTTAATGAGCTGGGCATCGTCTTGATACTCATTTCCTCAGGAATGGAATAACACTCAGCAATGTGCATAAGATCACACAATGAGGAAATTCTTGCTTAAACCCAATGTCTTGATCTCAAATAACTTTGAATAAAAAGCAAAATAAAAATAATGGGAGATAAAATTAGTAAGCAATACTCCCCTCTGAGAAGATGATAAGGTGTAAGGAAAACCGAGGATGGGAGAGACTTCCACAGTTGGACAGTGGAGGCAAAAGAAAACAGTTCCCAGAGCAGATTTATGCGATGCTGAATTCCACGAATTTAGAGGGACCGAAGTACGAAATCAGTTAAGGAGGTGCCAAACAGGCACACTATTGCTCTTCTTATGAGAAGACTCCTGTATACTGAGCTGTGGAGTAATAAGAGATTGTATCTGTAACTGCAGAGTTGATGAACCATTTAACTTGAAAGCGTCCTTGAAAACTTTCTCTCTGGCTCTGTCTCTATAGTTGGCAAAAGTCTATACTGTATTGAACACTGACGAACTGAGACCTTGGGCAACCTTGTCTCTTTCATAGTGAGATAGATGAGAAGAAAAGCAGAAAGATGGAGAAAATAGCTGAAGAGAAGGTATGATATATATATATATATATATATATATATATATATATATATATATATACTATCCAATATATAGTAGTGTGTGTGTGTGTGTGTGTGTGTATGTATGTATGTATATATATATATGCATACATATGCAATACATATAGATTTTGCATTATGTATTAGTATACAAAATGAGAGTTGCATACATAATTTTATACACAGTAATATATATATATATATATATATATATATATATATATATATATATATATATATATATATATATATATATATATATATATATAAACAAGTATATATATAAATTGTATATATGCATTCTTGAACCAATTTCAAATGTCGAGGGATTTAAAGAGAAACGAAAGAATCTCAGTAGTCCTTGCAAATGCCCTTCCCATCTCCTTGTCCCAGTGCCTGAGTTAATCCTAGGTGGCTGTTCCTCAGGCGAAGAGGAGCTACCCAAAATGTAATGACCTTTGCATGGATTAAAATGTTAAGCACCTGGTTAATCTTAGTTGTTTTTAAAAACTGAGGCTTATTTTTTGCTATCTTTTGTTCCACTGCATGTAGTTTGCTTGAAAATGCATAAGGGTAAAGGCGAAAAATCTTGCACTCCATGATTTCACTTTCCTCGTGGCCTTATACTCTGTTTATTTATATTATAACGTTATTCCTGTGACTGAAGTTATACATACATAAATACATGCATATATATACATATACATGTATATATATGGGTGTGTGTGTGTGTGTGTGTGTGTGTATGGGTGTGCATTTATACAATACATACGTATATTAAGTACATATCAAGAGAGAGAGAGGTGAAATCCCTTTATTTTCTCAGTTCGTCTGCACTTCGATAGGTTTCAACCTCCGCTGACAGAGTGAAAATTCATCTATTAACCACGCTCGTTCTGACGCAAGCTGCGTCTTACGATAGTTGTTATTGTTGCTGCATATTTATTCTCTCTCTACGGAATCATGATCTCGTCAGAAGTCACTCAAGCAAAGTCAGTCATGCTTTCCCGAGATGGAATCGCGTAAAAATGGGGGAAACCAACGAGGCATCCCCACGTCCCTATATGACTGGCCACTGTTCTTGGCACAATCTGTTTCTGTCTTGGCACTGTCTGTTCCTTTTAACCCAGATTATACAGAATTGAAAGCGAATGCAGCTCCGTGCCTAAAAGAATACCATGAATATCTACGTGCGCGTTTTAATAGCGCCCCACTCAGTTTGTTTACTTATGAATATCTTAACCTACTGAGCTCTTGTTGTGCGGCTTTGAAGGACTGGCGCGACAAAACCGTTAACTAAATTCTATATCGGTATACTTCATTCATAGCCCTGAAAATGCTTCCACATTCCGAGAAATTTCATTTTCATTCTTTAAATCGTTTAAGACTTTAAGTTAACCATTCTCTAAGGAATATTTTAAACTCTTGTTTCCACAATATTTTGCAATCCTTCATATGCTCCCAATTCAATCTTTCTCATTCTTTTAACGAATTTGTTGTTAACTTTAAGACACATGTTCAGTTTCACACTACACCCTTTTAATTCTTTTAGTTTGGACTGACTGAACTGAACTGAATATAGAAATTAGGCTCAAAGTCCAAGCACTGGGACCTATGAGGTTATTCAGGTGCAAAACGAAACTGACATTAAAGGTCTGAAAGGTGTAGGAGGAAAACCACAACAGTTATAGATCAACTGGTAGGAGAGGAATTAGAAGAAAGAAGTAAAGATGGAAGAAGAATATAGAAAAAGAAGGTGCTGAGTAAAAAGGAACAAAGGGTTAGGGCTAGGAGGCCAGAAAGCTTTGCTACAAAGAACCTTAAATGTGTCCTACAGTTAACTTTAAATACTTTAAGAGCCTCTTGAAATCCTACATTTACGAATATAAACTAACTCTCGAGATTCTAAACCAATTTTTAAAATCACAGATTTATTATTAAAACTTGACTCATCCTTAAATATCGAAACTAAATTCTTTACTTAAAAATTCGCTCTTAAACTGTATACAACTTTATTCTTTAAGTAACTAAATTTATTTAGTCAGTCAAAGAAGAAAGATCATTAGAAAACTTTAATCATCTCTGAGAATTCTAAACTAATTCTCAAAATTCTAAAAGGAATGTTAAAACTGAACACTGACTCTGAAATTTTACGCTGAAGTTAAAATCCTCCAATTTCTTGAAACGCCTGACTGTTCAAAAATACTCGAGATTCTGCCTCTCAGTGTTCTGAACAAATATTTAAAAACCTTGAAAACTCGAATTCTAAATTAATCTTTAAAAATTATGAAAAACTTTTAAATTCTAAATAAACTTCAAAATTCACCATCATGATTCCTGAAGCATTCAGGTGGATCCTTGGCACTTCTGCAAAAGAAGAAGAAGAAGAAGAAGAAGAAGAAGAAGAAGAAGAAGAAGAAGAAGAAGAAGAAGCAAAAAGTAAGAAATCGAAACATCGTTCTAGTAACTGAGGTAAATAAAGTCTCTTGATCGTGCTTGGAGAGAGAGAGAGAGAGAGAGAGAGAGAGAGAGAGAGAGAGAGAGAGAGAGAGAGAGAGAGAGAAAGCGCACTGACCCCAGCCGGAGAGGAATAAAGAGGTTGACGAGGATGGGGGTTGGTTTGCCAGGGGGATCAGTTTTTTTTCCTCAAAGGGGTGGGGAGACAAAAATACCTCGAGTAGTCAAGACAACGGCATGTGGGAAAAAGAGGGTTGTAATTTTAAAATTAATTCAGTTATCAGTTATCAATAAAAATCTAAATAAAGGTAACAATAATGGTAATGGTAATTTTCATTATCAGTAATTTTGGCTCTAAATTAAAATGACCCAAACATCACCTTTAACCAAACAAAAAAAGGCACCAATGTTTTGGCGCTGATTCATGAGAGAGAGAGAGAGAGAGAGAGAGAGAGAGAGAGAGAGAGAGAGAGAGAGACTTACACTTCGCTTGAGAGGATAATGCTTCGCCATGTCAGATACTCAGGTACACATGCGCACAGACGCACATGCGCATACACACACGTACATGCCTACTTACGCGCACACTTTTTTTTTGTTTTGCTTTGTCACTTTACACGTATTCTCAAGAGCCAAACAAGAGTTACAGGACACATGTGTGCCAAGTGGCATTGGACACTTTAATATAAAGAACATATTTGCTAATCCGAGTGCAAAGAGGTGTGTGTGAGTTAAGTAGCACTTTTGTAAAATTGTAAGATTAATACCAGTTTTATGGGTATTAAGAAATCATAAGTTATTGTCGATGGTGCTGCCGGAGTAGGCCTACATACAATTCTAATACAGTTGGTAAGTAAATAAGGCAGTGACAACACAGTACATTGTATATATTATATCTTATGAGATATCTATATTGATACTATTTTATTATGCAATAAAGGATAAATATGATTACAATGTTATGTTGCATCAATTTCATGTAGTCAAAATATATTTCATTTAATAGTAAAACTGAAAATTTAAACAATTTAAATAATCCACAGTGCAAACATTAAGGCAATATAACCACAAATTAAGTGACAGCGAAATCTGAGGTTGAACTAATCGCAAAAATTACCCTACGACAGATGAACAGAACAACAAGCCAAAACGAAAACCGCGACAGTTTTAAAACAACAAACAGCACAAATAAATAAAAAAAAGAGAACAAAACATGCATGCACTCCACATGCTGAGTCACGGGATTCCCCAAAACACGCGGTAAGTCTGACAAGTTGTGTCCGAATGACATAACTCATCAGTTACAATCTTGAGACATGAAGGCCACTATATTTGGCAAGGCGTCTGATGTCTTCTGCTCTAACTGCTACTGCTGCTGATTTTCCTACTCCTCCTTCTCCTCCTCCACTTCCCCACCTCCTCCTCCACTTCCTCCTCCTCCTCCTCTCCCGCTCCTCCTCCTCCTGCTAGCGTCGTTATCGGAAGGGGGAAGCAGGTGTGTCACCTAGCACGCACTTTTGGCACTTGACGGGGCTTCAAGCACATGAATTTTACGATTTCTTTGGCACCGGACAATGGATCTGAGAGAGGGTGGATGTGTTAGGCTATTTTCGATTTATTTGTTTACTTTTTTTTTATTTACAATGCATTCTGGTAAGAATTTCCTCCTGTTCGAATACTGTTCTCGAGCTCTTGGCAGTATTCGGTGAAGTAGTGGGTCTCTAGTTTTCAGGTTTTGAAGGATATTTTTTTATTTGTTATTTTTGTTTTACCCCTTTCGTATTTTTGCTTAGATATGATAAAATGATTGGAATGGTTTGCCCAGCGTTTTGTTGACAACGTTGTTGATGCAATAAGGAAAAGACATTGCGGTTTAGGCACAATACCTTAGCCGAAAGACACTATACCATGGAGCCTTAGATTTCATCTGAAATACTCACACCTTCAATAGTTCACATAATTCACTCAAAGGGTTTTCTCTCTTTTTTTTGCCGTATACTCCTTCATGGCATTTTTAAAAACAATTTTATGAACATAAATATAAATAAAAGTCCACACAAAAGTGTTCAAGCTTCCTGATTGTCTTTTACATCTTAAAATTTTTTTAGTTTATTTCAGAGGTTCTTCTTAATCCCTGTCATAAGGAATGAATCGACAGCAGAAACAGTGCTTTGTTCTCAATATGAATTCCGAAAATTTTTAATTGTTAGTTTGAGGCTACTTTAAATAGTTTTTTAAGATAACTTGGCTGCTCAAAATTGAAGCTTTTTGCACATTCGTTTCCACAAGAAGGAGCTGAACTTTTTCTCGCATCTTGTGTTCTTGACAGCTTCCGTCTTCGGAAATGTTAATGCAATATCGTATTGCATTGGATTTCTTCATACTTGAAAAAGTAAATAATTCAAATACGCGTTTTTATTTGACCCGAAACAGAAAGTATCTTCCATCAACGCGCATTCAAGCAATAACCAAAGAACCCCTAGACATGCAGAGCCTCGTGCTTCTTGAACCTGAGATCAATTCGGAAGCCAAGTGTCCCAGCTCTTCTGTTACTCTGAATGAAGACTATTAACAGCTGGGGAGTACTCGCCTCTTTCTCTTCCTCCTCCTAATTATTTTCCTTTTCGTCCTGTTCTCTTTCCTCTTGTTCTTTCAATTTCCTCAGGAACAACGCGGTGGAACCTGACAGTCAGAACAATGTGCGTTGTACAAATCACGTTCCACTACCTCGAGTCTCGAGAGTCTAAGGCAGGATGCTATTGTAATTTTCGTTATGGCATGATTACACCACTTTAAATTTTGCGGCCTTAGCCAAGACCACCGTACGTTTGATTACCCTCCTTTAATTATCAAGAGCTGAAATGCCTTCGCAGCCGTGTTTCTACCTACAGTAATGATCAGGCAAAGAGGGCAATGATTATGGAGAAATGATGCGCAGTTTGTGAGCGGAGATAAGATAAGCGAATTACCTGGTCTGGAGATGCATGTGCACACACACGCCTACTTACCGAGCCCTATCAGTTAGTTCATCGATAAGGAGGGCAGGAATAAAAGAGCGTCAGTACAAACACAAACTTCACAGGGACGCGCAAAGAGGTTAGTTGCTTAGCTTAACAAGCAGTTGTTTGTTTTATACAGAATTGTACGAGTCTTTTCCGAAGTTATATGCGGGTTGGAAGTCTGGTTTTCGAGTTGAACTTAAAAAATCGAAACAGAGGTCAAAGTGGGATATTTGTAACCTATTGAAGAACACCTAAGCGTTTAACCACAACGTTTCAATAGTGAAAACCGGTTCATTTATTCAGGTTATGCGAAAGCTAACAATTATCAATCACAAAATATGTTGTAAATCTGATCAATAGAACAGAAAATAAAATTCGCCCTTTTTCTTCAGGGACCTCCGTACGTCTTCAGTAGTGAGAGTGATCGTTGTCTCCAAGTCGTCTGCAACGCTAGTTAAACTGATGGTCAATCAATCTTAAGTTTTCATGGTCTTCGTCCAAAGAAGACAACTGCACTGAGGTAGGGAGAATTTGCTTCCACTTTTGTAACACGCTGTTCCTTGGAGAGAGAGAGAGAGAGAGAGAGAGAGAGAGAGAGAACTTGTATATTACTTGTTGGGCGATATCGATAATGAGCAAGATTATTTATTTTTTAATGATTACAAGTACTTGATAAAGATCAATTGTTTCCCATCGGATGAGTTAATGATCAGACGCAATACTTAGTGGTGAGCAAAATTAGTCTGTGAGCGACATTGCTCTTCGTCCCAGTCCAAAATGGAATTAATACCCGAGTATGAAGTGGGAATATTCACTGCTGCTTACAGGTAAATCAGCCAATGTATTCCCGTATTCTTTCAATCAAACACCCGTTCGTGTATGCATTTTAATGTTCCCTAATTCAACTCCCTAACATTGTATTTCTGCAATCTTTACTTCAATCTCCTAACGTTTGAGTCTCGATATTTCCTAAATTCTTGAATACCACTTTTCTTCCAGGATATATTATTTTTTTATTTTTGTTTTTGAACTTTCCTGAGTAAGCACAACTCGCTGATTCATTGAAAGTCCACAACGTACATAATGCACGTCATGAAATTACTCAGATTAACATTAGTAGAATGCTCTAAAAAAATGACACAAGAATAAAAATACTGATTGCGAGTTTGTGTCTGTGTGTGTGTGTGTTTTCTTTTTTTTTTTTACTTGGTAGAAAAAGTAATCTCTGATTCCAAGAACGAACTGACTGTCTGATAAGTGGATTAGCACTTTAGAAGCAATTTACTGCAGGCAATGTGTGCCTGAAGATACGTAACACTACAGTAAATAGCCATAATTAAATCCCTCTTCGTACACGTTTTACAAGACCATTTTAAGCTGTTAATTTGTGAGACGAGGCCTTATAATTTGTCTGATTCCTTAAAAAACGACCGTGCGAACAAAATTAAACAGACGTCACGCAACCACGATCTTTGACATCGAAAGCTAATGCTACCTTGCCAAATAACTTCGTGCCAATTAGTCAGCAATTTCTCTACTTTATTTGGAAAACTGAATACAATAATAATAGTTAGACGGTGTCACACGATCACGAATATCCTCGACTTCGATTTGATCGGCAATATTGGCTATTAGTGTCAAATTTGGAGGCAAGGCGCAAAACTTCGCCAAGATAACATTCTCGTGCCACACCACCATGACATAAAGCAGTGATAAAATATGTTATAAAATGATGCGCAATTTGAGGTGTAATGCTTTGCAATTGCACGCACAGCCCTTCGAGTCATGGGGTCTACCCGTTATCAGTCGTTTCTTGAAGCTGTAATATATTTAGATTTCACTTAAACTTTCAGCAAGCTTAAGATGGTGAAGCCATTTTTGCAAGAGCCACTTTGTCATTCACTATCATGTTCTTGCAAAACATAAAAATCCGATATTTTCTTCTCTGCTTCCATAGTTATTTGATTATTCTCTGGACGACGCTTACCACGACCAAGAATATAAATTAGAGGATCCACACGGCCCCTTATTGGGCTGAACTAGACACTAGCACTAATTGTTCATGCACACTGCCATCATAAGTGTGTTTGTGTGTAGGGAGAAGAAGAAAGAAGATGAAGAGAGAGAGAGAGAGAGAGAGAGAGAGAGAGAGAGAGAGAGAGAGAGACTTTAGGGATGTCTGGGCAAAGAGGCGCCTACGAAAATGGATGCACAGTCACTAAAGCAATGAATTCTAGAAATGTTTCTAACTAAAGACCTGTATCTTCTTTACTTACATACACACATACAGTACATACACATGCATGCAATGCATACATATATACACATACAAACCATACACACATTATATAAGGGTGTAAGCTACAGAACTGGATGTAAACTGTCTAATCAGACCACTCCAAATATAAGAGATCATATAAAAATATAAAATTGATATTAATTATAAAGATTTTTCTATAATAGGACAAGCCATAATGAAAATGACCTCAATATATTGAATCTATTAATATAAAAGACAAGTCCCAACACTAAATACTCAAACCACCTCTGTTCAATTGTTCATTGCTTAACCTTTTGTTTATGTTTTCTTCTCTCGTCCTTTCTTGCTCTTCCTGTGTTCTTTGGTTCTAATCTTGTTACTGCTACAGTTTAGAGGTATGTCTGTGCCTATTCCCTCCGTTTTTATTTTGTTTTATAATTTATACATCGATGTTTTAATGTGATTTTTGTAGAAGTTTTTAATCATTGCAGCCTTGAAAATGCGACTATAGCAATTGTCGTGAAACGTCGGCATAATAAACGTATTGTAATAATGGTATATATATATACACACACACAATCTAGAGGACAGACTGATGGAATAACCCCCATGAAAAAAGTATAAAAATCGCCTAATTTTGAAAGACTCGACTGACCCGCCTCTTCAGCGATGGACGATTGTGGGATTCCAGAAAAACTGAGGCCGAGACAGAATTCTACGGCTTGGCAGTTGAGAGAAAGGAACATTCACCGGACTGAGCAATCTAAGAATGGCTGACTTCTACCAGTGTGGAGACCCTTCAGACGGTGGAAGGACTTGCCTGGAGTCTGCCTAGGATATTGACAGTCTACAGAAAAGTTGACCGAAGATGATGCATAACAGTGGCATGGAGGGTTCGTGTGCGACAGGATTGGGTCACATTGATGTCTTTTCTGACGTTATGACAACTGAAATTTTACAGTGAAGATTGTCCCTCCTATTTCTCTGAATTAACACACGCCAGGTCACCATTCTAGGATTACTCTGT
>NC_089761.1:17880643-17913143 GCF_040412425.1 Macrobrachium rosenbergii
TTATAGTCAAAGTTTGAAAGGTGTAACAGGAGAAAAACCTCGCAGGTGCACTACGAATCAATTGTTAGGAGAGAGTGGAGAGTAAGATGGACGAAAGAGAATATGAAAGGAGGTACATTAAAAGGAATGAAAGGGGTTGCAGCTAGAGGGCCGAAGGCACGCAGCAAAGAGCCTTAAGTAATGCCTACAGTGCACCACATGAGGTGCACTAACGGCACTATCCCCCTACGGTTTTTTTTTAAATAAAAGTAATGTTACTGACTAATAGACTTACCTGGAATACTTACTCGGCGTAGTTTATTAAGCCTTCGGTTTGACTGAAAATCAGCAACTACAACTCTGCCCCCTTACCAAAATATCTCTGTCTGTCTGTCTGTCTGTCTCTCTCTCTCTCTCTAGCTCAGAGCACCACAATCATACCTGCTTGTCCGCTGATGAGTTGAGTGAGCGGACGCCAGGGAGGAGATTAATGTCCTGATTGTGGTTCATCGTATTATTTGTTGCTATATCTATGCATAATTCAACTCATGTCTCCTTTTAGCTATATTCTGGCTTGTCGTTTAATAGTCATTCTGCACTGTGGAATCTTGCCAAACAAGTCAATGTTTTTTTTTTTTTACCCGTTAAGTGAAAATATAAGCACAAAACTAATAATAACTTGAGAATATTTTACAACTGTTCAAGCAATTTTAATAACTTCGCATCTTACCTACTGCTGACATTTATTCTATGGAAATTCATTCCAGGTTTGCGCAGAATTACATTTTTAGACCTACACTGCAAAAATAATACTTGATATTACTGAAACTACTGGATACATGAAAGCTTTTCCTAGTACAACATAATCCAACTCGATGTATATTGGTAAAAAAATCAAAGTATTTAATTCAATGGCTTTTGTGGGACTTTAATTTGTGTTGCCTTTTAAATTTTTTCTCTTGTTGGAAATTTCAGTGATATAAGTGGCGCCTTAGAAATTTCGTTTCCCTTCATGCATTTAATAGGTGTCTAATTTGAGATATCTATTTTTTTTAATTCTCGAAGTTTCTTAAGGTCAAAATCTGAACAATTGCAAGATTACAATCTGGAATAAGATTAAAAATATTGTAAATTCGTATTGTTCGTATTTACGACAGTAATAATGAATTTCCTCTCTTTTCACAGGAATATCTATCACCATTTCAAAAATTCCATTAAATCAAATGCTTTTTTCGACAAGATTACGAAAAATGAGGAAGCAGAAAAGCTGGTCATTGCGAAACTTGCCCTTGAAATACCTTGGATTCCTCTCTATTGCACTTTTGGCTGTCTCTCATACACTTGTTAAGAAAATCCAAATTACAATACCCCCTGGAATGACGCGCAAACGCATTACTTTAATCGCTGTTTGAAGAGAGAGAGAGAGAGAGAGAGAGAGAGAGAGAGAGAGAGAGAGAGAGAGAGGGGAGAGAGAGCTGTAAACAAACACATACATACTTGTGTATATACAGTAGATATAGATAGATATGTATAATGTTTGCTTGTATGCGCATATGTTGTGAAACTGTTTGGATCATCAAATGGAATTCTGAGAGAGAGAGAGAGAGAGAGAGAGAGAGAGAGAGAGAGAGAGAGAGAGAGAGAGAGAGAGAGAGAGAGAGATGTAAATGTGCTGGAAGTCATATCTAGCATATTTTCTAATCGCTGGACTATTTAATTAATAGTCGCGAATGCTATTTTTGCGAAGTGATAATGGCACTGAGTAACAATTAAATGCATATTTGAAAGAATCACCTGGATATTTTCGTCTGAAAATTTCTTATTAACCCTCAAAATATTTATCTAAGATGTTTAAATTTCTTACTGCCATTCTTGCATCTCATTATTAATATCTGAAGAACTGATGGGTAAATAATTAGTAAATATGGATGAATGAATAAGTATATTAGATGTAAAGACATTTAAACCTTTTTTTTAACCGAATAAATGCAATTTTCATAATAATAAATTATCAATATTGTTATAGGCTATATCATGAGAGAGAGAGAGAGAGAGAGAGAGAGAGAGAGAGAGAGAGAGAGAGAGAGAGAGAATGAATGTAAATGTGCTAGAATTCATATCTAGCATATTTGCAAATCACTGGACTATTCAGCTAATACTCGTGAATGTAAATACGGTGAAGTGACAATGTCATAATCATTAAATTAGTACCACGTAAGGGATATTTCAAGAAACAGCTTGGATATTTTGATTAGACAAATTTAAATTTACTTCGAAAAAAGTTACCGAAGATGAATAACTCTCACTACCATTCCTGCATCTCATTGTTAATATATTTTATTAATATATACTGAAGTGGCAAAATCTGAAGTGACTGATGTGTAAATAGTTGAGAACTTGGATAGATAAATTAGAACAGTAGATGCCAACGCATTCAACCCTCTTTTTTGCCTCCAAATAAATGCATTTTCATTATAATCAATTATTAATATTCTTATAAAGAGAGAGAGAGAGAGAGAGAGAGAGAGAGAGAGAGAGAGAGAGAGAGAGAGAGAGTTCTGATAAGTCTTCCGTAATTAGAGAAATCTGAATTCTAATAACTTCCTTAAAAGAAATTAAAGTCACATTATTCTGACAATTTTTGATACAATGGAGAGAGAGAGAGAGAGAGAGAGAGAGAGAGAGAGAGAGAGAGAGAGAGAGAGAGAGAGAGAGAGAACTCTGCTAGGGGTTCTGTGGAAAGATAATAACTTAATTTTATTAAACTTCCTTAAAAGAAATTAAAGTCGTCACATTATTAAGACAACTTATGATACAAGAGAGAGAGAGAGAGAGAGAGAGAGAGAGAGAGAGAGAGAGAGAGAGAGAGAGAGAGAGAGAGAGAGAGAGAGAGAGATTTCTGATAATCCTTCTGATTAGGAGAAATTTTAATTTGATAAACTTTGAAAGAAATTAATGTATCTACAAAACTCTGACAACTTGTGATAAAATAAAGAGAGAGAGAGAGAGAGAGAGAGAGAGAGAGAGAGAGAGAGAGAGAGAGAGAGAGAGAGAGATATTTTGATAAGCCTTCTGTGATTAGAGAAATTTCAATTTTTATACAAACTTCCTTGGAAGAAATGAAAGTTGTCACATTGTTCTGACCCTTGTGATACAAGAGAGAGAGAGAGAGAGAGAGAGAGAGAGAGAGAGAGAGAGAGAGAGAGAGAGAGAGAGAGACCTGCAATGGGGTGTCTCTGATCGGAGGAATCTGAATTGTAATACACTCGCTTCGGAGATAATGAAGTTGTCAAATTATTCTGGCAAGTGGTGAGACTCTCTCCTCAAGGACATTCACTCTGTTCCATTGCCGAAGCTCGAGTCTGAATCTCATTAATAATAATGTCTGTTTCGTATGTCCCGTCACGTTGTATAATTCAGTTGAATTTTGCAAGAACGCTTTATCTTTTTATTTATATTCTGGATTAGTCTCCCGCGACGTGCCTACGTATGTAAGATGAAGCTTATGCCTGCTTGCCAAAGTTATAAATAGGAAAAAATCTGATTAGGATCATTTTGCTGTTTCTGATTTCAATCTGACACCGTTTCTGACCCGAAGAACGGTTTCTGCCATCTCTGTCTAGTTAATGATCTTCCCCGTCAGTTACCCTGTCTGCTATATCTACCTACTAATTTGTCTACTATTTGCTCGGCAAGTCTCCTAACCATACCTGCCTACCTATTCTATCTCTCTATCTGTCTACCTCCCTTATCATCTATCTATCTATCTATAAATTAATTCGTCAGATGTGTACCTATCTATCTTCGAGATGTTGCCTTATAACACAGAAGTTCAGGAATTGAAGATCTATGCTGACGCACGTAGGCCATGAAAGGTCAGATATCGAATACATTAAATGACAGTCGCTCTTCTCAACGACTGTTACAGTAAAGGTGACGATTTTGAAGATTACGTGGCGAAAGATGATGATAATGATAATGATGATGATGATGGTGTCTGGGATTGAAGGTGCTAATAATGTTCATTGTTTTGATAAGTAATGAATAATTAAAATATAATGACTACGGCGATGAGAGTAATGGATGTGAGAGGATGATGACGGCGGAAAGTGATTAATAATGATGATGATGATGATGATGGTGATGTTGATGAATTATGAAAATATTGATGGCGATGGTTATGTCGTTAACATTGCTGAAAGGTAATGGTGATATTCATAATAGTTTCGGTGGTGGTAATGATGATGATGATGATGACGATGACGATGATGATATAATGAGGACAACAATAACTGTGATGATTGGCATAGTGATGGTAGGGAACGCCTACAAGACCACCGAGTCATCTAGCTCGAACTAGTTAACCTATTTATAGCCACGGGGACAGCCGACCGTCACTGATGGAGTAACGCAAATGCTAATTTTCATTTCTCTCTCTCTCTCCCTCTCTCTCTCTCTCAAACTAGGAGCCATGTGTGACTTTCTTTAAAGAGAATTATAAGTAAATGTTTACATTAATACCCAACTTTAACTGACCTGGCTACCGAAAATATTAACCTGTTACTTGAGGTAATATTATTTCATACTATTCTGTGTTGGTTTTAAAACATTTAATAAATTCCTGCCAATAATAATAATAATAATAATAATAATAATAATGCCTCTTAACATAATCCTGTTACTTGAGGTAATATTATTTCATACTATTCTGTGTTGGGTTTAAAACATTTAATAAATCCCTGCCAATAATAATAATAATAATAATAATAATAATAAAGCCTCTTAACATAATCCCCATTCCTGTTACAATGTTTCAAAGCCTGGAAGATATGCAACGGCTGAATATGTATGTAGAAAAACAAGCAAAAGAAAGATGGAAGTACAGAGGGTGGCAAAAATTCTTTTGGCATTTCCCTGAAAACCTATCTGCTAAGATGGCGAAAGGAATGATGTCGAGGCATAAACATATTTAAATCCTGACAGATCTGTTCTCCTGTTCTTTTTCTCTCCCTCAGAGAGAGAGAGAGAGAGAGAGAGAGAGAGAGAGAGAGAGAGAGAGAGAATACATTAATAAGAGGACTGGGTTCGACGGTTACGCCTATCCTGACACTCTCGCTCTTCCTCTCTCCGTGTACAGAGAGAAGGAGAAAAGGAACGAAAATAGAATAATGACGAACTCGACAATCAACGACTACACGCTTGCCCATCCACTCCCGACGCCCCTACACCCAGACCCTCTGTGTCTCTACACAATAGGGATGTGCTTAGCATTCCATTAGATTTGATTATACCCAAAGACCCCGAATCCAGCGACGGCGGATGGGGCGCTGTTTGTTCTCGTCACGACGAGCTTCCATCACATTACCGAATTTAAGACTAATCCGGCTTTGCTTTGCACCTACGTGTAATTCTGATTTGCGTCCGTCCTAATCCTATTGTCGATGTCATCGCTATCAGACCGCCTCCCTTTTTGGCTTTAGTTTGTCTCATTGCCTAACTGGAGTATGACAATATGGTAACAATTTCATTTGGAATTGAAAAACATATGCATACAACCTAAAACACTTACATTTATATATATATATTTTATATATATATATATATATATATATATATATATATATTTAGTTAAATATTTTAGTTATATACAAAATCTTTCTTTATATTGTACATACATACACAAACACACACATATGTCACATATGTCTATATATATATATATATATATATATATATATGTAAAACTATATATAGTAAATTATATTTTATACATATATATATATATATATATTTATATAGATATATATTATATTTATATATATATACATATATATATATATATATATATATATATATATATATATATATATATATATATATATATATATATATATATATTATTATACATGCAAAGTGTGTTTGTGTTTGTGTGTGTGAGTACTAAAAATACCGGCACTGCCACAGACCAAAGAAGACGGGATATTGAATTATAACACTGCTAAAACTAGACTTACAGGAAGTACGGCAAGTTTTAACTCTATCCAGTAACGCTGAACTTTCACGTCCCAGAAGCGCCTTCTCTTTCACACAGAAAAAAAAATTATTATTTTGTGTTTTTCTCTCAAGTTTTTTCCTCCTTTTCTTTGATTTTATGTTTAATAATCTTGTTCTTATACATTTATTACAATAAATTCATGCATTATTTGTCAACAAATTTTTTTATTTAAAAGGCTTTACTTTTATTGTATTTCTTTTTTGGCATTTCAAGATTTCCTTAGAAATGATGTATGTCGTTTTCATACATTTTTCATATTAACGTTCATATGGCTTTTTCTTTTTATACCGTTTTCGTTCTTATCTTTAAGTTACAAAGCCATATCCATATTCACTTAGGATTTTGATTTTATAAACTAATGAAATTTAGGAGAAAACATTAAAAATTATTTTCCTCAAAGAACAAAGAGCTTATCTAAAACTGGACATGGGTAAAGTAATGGGCTCGCATTAGCAAGGTCCGGAGTTCGATCCCCGGCCTGCCTCTCACTAAAACACTAACCCACCTGTGAATGGGGTACCTGCGTTAGCTGGGGTTAAGAGAACAGGCATGGGGCTAGCAATCTCATCACATAATTTCTGAGAACTTGAAGAACTAGATACATATATATGTATATGTGTGTGTGTCTCTGTGTATGTGTATGTATGTATGTATACATACACATATATATATATATACACATATACATATACTGTATATTTATGAATATATATATATTATAAATATACTGTATATATGATATATATATATATATATATATATATATATATATACATATACTTTGTGATATATAAATAAGGCTCGGAATATTTTCCAGAACTGTGCTGTGAATTGAGTAGCAAATCGAGCTTACACGAGTTACAGTCAGTAAATATGATGAAGACGCAATTGGAAAACTAGTCACCATTTTGTATTCAATGACATTATAAAAGATGTCTTCCATTGTAATTTGAAGTCTGGGTTTCATGAAAGCGTCTTATTAGACGTTAAGGAGGTTAATTTTATAAACATTTTTAACATCCACTTTACATTAAATAATGCAAATAAACATACAGGTACGCAAACATACACAGCAGACAAGTCCTCAAACATGATTTTATAAAAGATATCGGGAAATAAATAAACAATAGTAATGTTTATTTGTTTGGCCATTATGTGCACATAAAATTTTAATGGTTTGTGAAAGGTTTCCTTAGCAATTATTTTTGAGCGATGGAAATTTTACAAGTATTATCTGAAACTTTTGGGTGCCACACGTGCGTTTGGTCTTCATGGAAACAGAAGAGAGACTGTGCCAAAAAAGCATATACAAATACATACATACATACATATACATATATATAAATATATATATACATAAATATACACATATACATACATACTAGTCGGTGTGTATATATGTATATACGTATATATACATACATATATATACATACATCTATATACATATATATTAATATATACATATATATATTATATATATAGTATATATATATATATATATATATATTATATATATATATATATATATATATATATATATATATATATATTATACATATATATATATGCATATGTAATATATATATATATATATATATATATATATTATATATATATATATATATATTATATACATACATACACATACATACATACACATATTACTCTGTTATCAGTAACTGGTAACTGTACGACAAACATTCTTACAGATTTGAACCAAAACCATTATATATACCTTAAGAAGCAGGGAATTAATCATATTATGAACATATGATGGTAACAACCTCAAAGGATTCGCTTCTCTTAAAGCATGAATGTGCGATCTGCATGAAACTGGTCGGTCAAATAACAACAAAATAGTCAACTTAAACACCCTGCACCTTACACTCAGCCATGTCCCACAAGCACCAACAAGCGAAACCTCAGTTCTGCCACCAAAAGCAGTTACTTGATGGTGGTAAGTTTATATACACACACATACAAACATACAAAAAGACAGAATGGCAGATATCAACACATGCACACATACAGTATATACGTACGTGTGTGTGTATATATATATATGTACATATACATATATATATACATATAAATATAAAGTTTGTTAAGGAATGTATGTAAACGTGTAACAATGTATATGCATGTATACATGCATATATACTTTTTTACATATTTACATACATGCAGACACACACACACACACATTACATATATATATATATATATATATATATATATATATATATATATATGTATATATATATATATATATGTATATATATATATATATATATATATATATACTGTATATATATACAGTATATATATTTATTTTTTATTTATATGTGTGTGTGAAAATGTATACATGTATTTATATATGTACGAATGTATATGTATATTTACATATATATGAACTCATAAAATAAAAAATTAATGTTAAAATAGAATTTAATATCAGTAAAGGTTACCCATAAAGCAACACAAAGTCAAGAATAACGATACTTCGGAGGCAAAGCATTTGTCAAAGGCTTAAACGATAAACTTCAAGTCTTAATTCAAGGGAACAGCATAAATGAGTTTCTAAGATGTTTGAATGTCAGTCATCGACAACATATTTCTCTAACAAGCGTTAAGCAAGAATGAAAGCGGTGATCTTGAGTCAGCCGTCACCTATTCTTCACCTTGTGGTCTTTCTTTGAGAAGATCATTCAACTGCTTCCATATACATACCCACCTCTAATAAGTTACTTATCCGTTCAGGGACGCACTTGCTTCCAAAATATAAAGTTCTTTTTTTAATTCATTTGTGCATTTTTATGCGCAACTTTTACTCACTCACACACACACATACACACACACATATATATATTTATATACATATATACATACATACATACATACATACATACATATACAAATGTATATAATTTATCATGTGCATATATAGATATGTATATGCATATGTATATGTATATATATATTGCTTACTTGTCAGGCAGGCATCAAAGAAACAACAACAATAACTATAATTTAGAGAAAAATAATGATAATTCATAGGTAGATAAAGTTGACATCACAATGATAAGAATTTCAAGTATATATATATATATATATAATATATATATATATATATATATATATATATATATATATATATATATATATATATATTATATTTAAGCAGATACATATTTTGTTTGTTAGGGTAAGGAGTTAGGGAGGCGAGAATGATTAAAACTGAACAACGCCACCTTTCCACTATCATTTTCAGTGGCGTGGCCGTCTCATGATGACATTCACTTTCTCCTCCGATCTTTCTGTCGATCATGTATTTGTCATTGCATTTTCATGAAATAAGGCAAAAATAGCTTTCATTTCATGTAACCGTAATCTTCAAAATATTAAAATCGTACTAGACTTACTGAAATATAAGCGCTGACATTAATCGTTAAAGTGGTCATGTTAATTCAATCAAGCACACATGACTGATGAATAGATTGGCGGTATTCAAGGTTAAAGATCAGGCACCAGGGACAAGCACTGACTGTGGTATGAAATACCCGATCAATGTGCCCAGTTTTTAAGTTCTTCCACATGAAAACTTAAAAGTTATTTTTTCTTGACTCATTTTCACATCTGTTACACCCTCAAAAATTAATAATAATAATAATAATAATAATAATAATACTAATAATAATAATAATAACAAAGTACATCTACAAAACCAAGAATGTTCTAGAATGTCTGTATACTATTATCAATAGATAAGGCTTTACCCTTTTTAGTTTTGTTACTCTTATTCATGATTACCAAATGACCCCTTGTCAGATAGCAACTTTATGCCAGATAGGCATTAACTGATTACTGAAATTTTTGCTCTGAGATATTTAATTCATGACTTTGCATTACATTTCCTTTTCTTTCTTCTCTCTTTCTCTCTGTCTTTATATATATATATATATATATATATATATATATATATATATATATATATATATGTGTGTATATATCTTCTCTACACACACATATATATATATATATGTGTGTAAATATATATATATATATATATATATATATATATATATATATATATATATATATATATATATATACTTTGCAAACAATGTAAGTACGGAAGTATTTGCACTACGCTTATATGCATGCAATACCTAAAACCACGCATAATAAACCTGTGCAGCATTTAGACACAAATATCCAGGGCGTATTTATGTACTTGTACAAAAACACTGATTCGTTTCTATCAAAATGATGTCACAGCAGCAGCAGAGGTCGTCGACCATGATGTAACATTCATGCAAAATTTATTCATTTTTTCGATGTAAGACTATTTTACATATAATGTTCTTAAATTTGCTACGCAGTGGCAAAACAGTAGAATAATAATTTTAAAAGGCAATAATGCTCTTCCATATTAAGTCTAAATACTGTATTATGGCACCAAGTATTGCCATCAACCACTATTTAGTATGTCAATACGTATATGTTTTTAACATATACTGCTATGCTTGATATTAACCAATCTCTGGCAGTTATAACAAAAATTAATGATGTTTTCACCTTTTCCTTGAGATGTCTGACAGCTACAGTAACACGAGCAACGAAAATAACACCATTTCACTTCAAAGCCATTTCAACAAGTAACAATGTCGTCTTCCTCACCACGCTTAAAAAAATGACCCTACAATACACCACATTCGACCGAATGACCACCCAGAGGTTCTCATGATATAACAGCAACGGCCGCATCATGAAATCCACACACACATGCTCCCAGTGTAAGGGGATCACATGCGTGTAATGTGATGAGGTCACATGTCTCCCCGACGGTAGCTCCGAACAATTAGTCACTTTCACATGATACGAGTTTATTCTTTTTTCCTTTTTGTTCCTCAGACATAAAGGCCCCATGGCAGGAGAAGGTGACGTGGGTGGGTGATGTTTCTTCCTTCTTATCTCAGATGGTAATTGAATTTCGTTGTGTCGTAGTAGATTAGGGATCCGCTGCTCAATTCGTGGTTCCTCGCGAGTGGGAGGGGACTTCGCGTTTAGACCTTGAGTGATTCCAGGAGCCGAATGGACGACTCTTGCGTTTGGTATTTGACGGGAAATGCGAAGCTGATGAAATACGCTTAAACGACAAGAAAAGCAGGAACGTTACTGATAACAGTATGATGACAATGACAAATTTTACGAAATGCCATTAAAAGGCAACAGTAGCAACACTCTCAGTTATACACAATAATAATAATAATAATAATAATAATAATGCAACAAAATATATTAGTACTAATTAAATGATACTAATGAAAAAACAACAATAATGAAAATAGTCTCTACCTTCACAGAAAAAGAGTCAAGAGAATTACTGAATTTCACCATGAATGATGCTTTAGGTTACTTACAGCCAAGGTCATTGCTGACAGCGAGTTATCCACCGAGGGAAACAAACCTTGCACTAAGATGAAGCAGCAACTTAAGAAAAAAAAAAAAACAGAAAAGAAAAAACCTGAGCCTTAAATCGTTCAAGCGACTTTCCAAGGAAGACGCGATCTTGGGAGCGCCGGGATTCCGCGATTTACTCTCTGTTCCAAACTCATGTTCATTAAGGTGACTGTATTTTGTTTTCGTTCGCCTATGCACTGTTCATTTAACTACATGATTATTATTTGTATTTTTCATATCATATACTTCTTTTCCTTTGGTCCTATCCTGTCTTCTCACACATACTGTGTATATAAATTATACACACACATATATATAAACGTGTGTGTATCTATATATATACATATGTATATATATATATATATATATATATATATATATATATATATAAATATATATGTATATATATACACACACACACACATATATATATATATAAACAGTTCTATCTGAGGTAACTTAACTCAGGTATCTTAATGTCATTTATGTTTTAATGATAAGATATTATGTATACAATTTGAATAATAATAATAATAATAATAATAATAATAACATAATAATAATAATAATAATAATAATAATAATCTGATGGCAGTTATTATAGGTTAAGGTATTTTAAAGCTGTATGCCATTATAGTGGATTAAATTGTTAAGACAAGAAAAATTACAGTTACTTCAATAAAAGATTTGGAAATGAGGAAAGCTTCCCAAAGAATTACGAAGAGTTCACGTTTTTAGTTCAGTTTATTTGTCTGCCTGTCTGTTGTCACAATTATGCAAACAGTTCAGTGCAGAAATTTACGAAAATCCGACCATAACGTGGGTTGTATGCCTGGCAAGAACTGATAAGATTTTGGGAGAGATAGGAATAAAATTTCTTTAGGGTAGAGACCACCTTCCACAGGATGGATTGTAGGTTTAAGAAACCGGAACCCTCTGAACTTTTACAGCAAATTTCAGTAAAAAAAATTTCGTGTAACTTCTGGGCATGAGAGATCTTTTGGGTAGTGGACGGTTCCACCTTGTCGGAGGTTTGTGGTCTCCGAACGCCCTTGTTTTAGGATTATCTCCATCTATTACTGCCAACGCCTCCTACTACCCTTCCTAAGCCCCCACACCCACTATCCCAATAAAATTAGCACGAGTAATATAAATCATTGTTCTATACTGAGCACAATATTATCGAATCAAATCAACATGAGTAAATCCAGAAGTAAAGAAATGATAACCACAAACAATGAAAAGAGGAAAACTATCAAACGCTGCAGAAACAGCAAAGTCTAACAAACAAAAGACAATCCAACAAACAAAAAGGCACAACATAACCTCTGCCCAAAATATCCTTGCCAGCTACGTCGCAGTTTCTTGTGGTGCAATGCATTTACCGTTGACTCCTCTCCTCTCTCTCTCTCTCTCTCTCTCTCTCTCTCTCTCCGCTTCAAGGAAGCGATGCATGTGACGTAGGACTTGCATCATATATCATCACCTTGGGAGGGGGTGAGGTGGTGGGTGGTAAAGGGGCAAGCACATGGATTAAATGTTTTTGGGAGGGGGTGGCAAGAGCACTGACGGGGGGAGGCGATTTCGTGTATTTCGCTTTCCGTGACGTCTGCCTGCGTGCACTTGATCACGTAAAGGACCAAAAGTTTGGGTTCTGGTGTGTTATGGTGAGGAATGTTGTCCGAGGTCCGTGAAATTCGACGACACGTCTCCAGATTCCATGACCAATTTACGCTTCCTTCCTTCCTCCTTCCCCAAAACAGGTGCTCACGTGAATACAACGATCTGTGCGTGCGGTCGCGTTGACATTTAAATGCAGACGTATAATGACACAAACGTTTGCATATTATACAACTGATTATACACATGCACGCACACGTGTATATACAGTATATACATACAAGTATATGTATATATATATGTATGTATATTTATATGTATATATATATATATATATATATATAATATATATATATATATAATTTATATATATATATATATATATATATATATATATATATATATTGTGGAGTGCATTGTGTGAGTGAGTGAATGGAGTCTTAAATGACAAACTTCTGGTGAATGTCACAAACAGAGAGCATTAATTTCTCTTGAACGCCATATATATGAATCAACGTCCGAATTGTTTACGTTTGCAGAATACAAAAAAATAAGAAATGTATATATTCTTACGATGTAACTCATACAACGGATACATTACAAACAGTACCAAGAAAAAAAACTAATGGAAATGTTATGAAACAAATGACTGCTGTTCCATTTTATCAGAGTAATTAGGCCTTATCCGAGTAAGGCCAGTATTGCGTTTGTGAAGAGCTGAGGTTTTATTCAAACTGATACGAACGCTGATAAAACAGAGAAAGACGTCACTCTTTATCGGGAGTCTGTGTCCCGGGGGATTGTCGATCAAGTGGAACTGTAGAGGAGAGAGTGCTTTCTCAATAACACTAATTGTTGCTTGAACGTCACACGTTACGTTCTCTTTGTCTTATGAATTGTGCAATTCAGTTGTCTTTGTCTTATGAATGGTATAATTAGTTCCTCTTTGTCTTATGAATATTATAATGACGTTCTCTCTGTTTTATGAATGGTAGGCCTACAATTACTTCCCCCTTTGTCTTATGAATATTACAATTACGTTCTCTTTCTCTTATGAATGGTATAATTAGTTCCTCTTTGTCTTATGAATGTTACAATTACGGTCTCTTTGTTTTACGGATGGTACAATTACTTTCCCCTCTGTCTTATGAATATTACAATTACGTTCTCTTTGTCTTTTGAATGGTACAATTACTTCCCCTTTGTCTTATGAATATTACAATTACGTTCTCTTTGTCTTATGAATGGTACAATTACGTTCTCTTTGTCCTATGAATTGTGCAATACGTATGCATAAAGATACTTATGTACATAAACACCTACTGTTTAAGACTATCATTCTACTCAAACACCTCTATGTAAAGTAATACTGCATTCACATCTTGCACCAAATATGTAGGGAGATCCAAATAACTTCAGCAGCTAAGAAAACCTAAATTCTGGGCATTAGCCCGGAAAGTCCACAGAGACGTTCCGTTCTGCACGGAAATTGAAACAAAAAAGAAATACAAAAGTGAAATTCCTTGCACAGGACTTCCCATTAGCAATGCTGGTTCCCTTGAGGCGATGCTGTTCTCATAACTGGGATTGCGTAATCGGAAGTAATTGTGACCTCGCCCTAAATTGACTATTTTTGATGGTGAAAAGGGCAGAGTTCGGCTAC
Organism: Macrobrachium rosenbergii; assembly: GCF_040412425.1. Taxonomy (NCBI): domain Eukaryota; kingdom Metazoa; phylum Arthropoda; class Malacostraca; order Decapoda; family Palaemonidae; genus Macrobrachium; species Macrobrachium rosenbergii. Next base: position 17,895,427 of record NC_089761.1, read on the forward strand.
TGGGAAAGCAGAAATGACTGTTCTCGTCGGACTTTCCTTCTTAGGTGACGAAAATGATTCAGGAAAATGATTCAGGAAATAAAAGGAAGGTACAGATATCACAGCTTAGAATTGTGTAGAGTCAAGGGCTGATTAAACCATATGACCCTCGAATCTGCGATTTCCACCAGATATATACAAGAAAAGGAGCCAATGTGTCAAGGAAAAGCTTACGACACATGGCTTGGAAGCTCTCAAGACCATTGTCCAAAAGATTATTTATAAAGTATGAATATCTTTCATATATGGACAGAGTGGAAACTCTGATAATACATGCCTTGGCTGTCACTGAGATAGCACTGGATTGGCACGAATTATATCAATAACCCAAAGTTAGTGACTTTCTCGCAAGGAAACAAAAGAGAAAATCGTACTGGCAAAAGATGGGGGTGAACGGGGATTCATTATAGAAGATATGAGGCAATTATATTTTCTCTTTGCAAAGGCGCCCAACAAAGTTTGGCTTGGCAATGTTTCGTCCAGACTTAAATTCAGTATTTGCCATAGCAAAAGGAAGGCTTCAGTCAGTTCAGAAAAATAAAAAGTTTGCATGGTCAGACCCTGTCTTGGATTGGGAAGGGACAGTAATTTCTGGGGAATAAGGTATATAAACCTTAATGCCCTCAGCCTGGTACCTTAGTGATGCAGGTTTTTTTTTAGGTCGGGGTATCGAAAGAGGAGGCCATGACGCCTGGCCTTCACCCGAATGAAAGCTGAGAATAAAAATATGTAAGCTTTTGAAATGAGATCGATCAAATCATCACTGGCAGTGTATAGGTAAAAGAGATTCAAAACTACAGCATTAGAAGGTATAAAGCTAGAGATCACAGCGGCAATGCGTATAAAACTTGGAGGTACGTGACAATAGGTATAATCCTAGAGATTCCAACGCCACAGATTATAAAACTAGAGGTTACAGTAACAAGAGCCATAAAATTAGAGATTACAGCGGCATGACCCTTAAAGCTGTAGGTTTCAGCAAAACTAGAAGCTACGGTAACAATAGGCATAAAGCTACAGGTCACGGTCAAGAAAAGGTATAATCTAGAGGTTCCAGTAACGAGAGGTGTAGATTTAGAAGTTATAGCATTGAAAAGTATAGACAGAAAGATTACAGTGACATGGTATAAAGCTAGTTACATCGACACGACAAGAGGTATATAACAACAGAAACAACAGAAATTAAAAAAAGGTACAATGGCAAGATGTATAAAATTAGGGGATACAGTGACAAGAGGTATAAAGCTACAGGCTACAAAAACAAGAGAAAAAAACTAGAGGTTAAAGCAATGAGAGATGTAAATCTTGACGTTACAGCAACAAGAAATATAAAACTAGCAAATACGGCAACGAAAGCAATAAAACTGGTGGGTACAGTGACAAGAGGTTTAGAACCAAAGTAGAGAGTAACAAGAAGTGTTAGTCTAGATGTAACAGCGACAAGAGATATGAAAGTAGAGTTTGAAGCAACATGATGTATAAGTCTACAGATACAATGACAATAAGTATAAAACTAGACGTTACAGTGACAAAACGCACCAAGTCAGAGGTTACAGCGACATGAAAAGAGGAATAAAACCATAAGTCACAGTGACAAGAAAAATAAACCACAGGTTAGAGAGACAAGAGGTTACAAGGACAAAAGGTACAGAGATAAAAGTCACAAAGACAAAGGGTCATACTTGAAGGTAAGGCAACAAAAACTAGAAAATTAGAGGTTACTGAAATGAAATATATAAAACTGGAGGTTATAGTAAAAAAAAAGGCATCAAAATTAATGTTTTTGCGACAAAAGTCATGAAACTGAGGTACTGGTAACAAAAGGTATAAAATTAGAGGTTACAGCATCAAAGGGGGATAAAACTGCAGATTGCTATAATTTATGAGACTAGATGTTACCAAGACAAAAGGCTTAAATCTAGAGATTACCGTGACCAAAGGTCTAAAACTAGTGGGTAAAGTGACAAACTTATGATCCTGGTAACCTAGTGGGAAATTCAGTAAGAATAATATTATTAGTAAAAAAAGAAAACGTTCTGAACGTTAACTGCACTGGTTAAATCGGTCTGAAAGTCGAGAAGTGCGCAACGGATTGTTAAGCAGAGTAGAGATTAGTCTTACAACAGCAACCAGTCACCGTGTGGACATTGAAATCGCCAACGCAAAAGACCTTAGCGTGCCAATTAATTTCTTTATTAATTTCTTATCATTCGTCGGTTTTTCGTTTTCTCTCCTACTCGAAGCTTATCATCCTTAACAGTTGATAAGAATCTTTAAGTTCAACGCAATTCACAGACTGCGTGGTCATGCATGTACAGTATACCCCAAGAATGAACGTTAAGGTTTCAGTGAATGTTTGTAATAATCTTGCAATGCGTTAAACCTGTTTCCTTTAAAAAATCTATCCCACAATGTTTTTACTTTGTAAATGAGTACATGAATGTAGCATATATACATTTGCATACATACACATATTTATACACACATATATATTATATACATATATAATGCAATACATATATTATATATATATATATATATATATATATATATATATATATATATATATATATAAGTATATATACATACTCGTACATTTATATTCCAAGTCATTAAGTTTATGAAGCAGCGTAATGGTGAAAAATTTCACACAGGTGCACTTCAAGGTCGCTTTATGACAATCTTCATATCAAGATTTACTGCACAACCAGATATAAAAGCTTATAGTGTAACATAGATGAAAAGGTAAATATGAAAGTTTAATGGTAAGCCTACTAAAAAACAAGAAAAATCAGTGGATGAAAATGCTGAGGATAGGAATAAAAGAATTGCCTTTGGGAAAATAACTAAAAATAGCAAGACGCACATTATTTTGATGAGAAAGTTGATGTTAACATCAGTGTTAACATGAACAGAGGAGATAATTTTCTTTTCACCTCAGTAAAATGCCTAGCGTGAAAGTGCCTAATATGCTTATAGGGTTAATCAATGCATGTATGTACAATGCTATTTGTTTATTCAATGGTTTGTACAAATAAAATGATGATTATACAGAGACACAGACAGAGAGGCATAATTTTTACCATCTCTCTCTCTCTCTCTCTCTCTCTCTCTCTCTCTCTCTCTCTCTCTCTCTCTCTATATATATATATATATATATATATATATACACATATGTATATAGATAGATATAAAATGCATATATATATACACACACACACACATATACACACACATATATATATATATATATATATATATATATATATGTGTGTGTGTGTGTGTGTAATGTATAAGTTAGCTTACGTCCTCGAATAAATAAAGTAACTGGCAATGCCAATAAGAGAGAGAGAAAGAGAGGGAAGGTCAGATGAGTATCCTTGAGAAACTCCTTAAAGCGATCGACTGGAAACTATTCCTAGCTTGCCACGTAATTTGCGCATGTACTAAAATTACCTTCTGAAGCATCAAGGGCATATTTGTACATGGGATTCAGATTAAAGCGGAATTGTAAGTCTCAGTTTGAATGTTCAGCATGAACAACCTTCTGTTAAATTTAAGTCGACTTCTCGGTTTGAATTTAAGCAGCCCCTCTAGTTTCAGTTACCTTCTTCGCTTGGGTCTAAATCGAAGCCTCTAGCTGAATGAAAAACTTTTCCCAAAGCTTTTAGTCTTCTCCTCTCCTAAATGAGGCAGAATTTCATACAGTTCATAAAATGAAGCTGCCACAGGAGTAAAACAGAAAGACAGGATGTGTCGATAATTCATACATTCGTCCTTTAAAAGGACTTGCAAACCTTGAGCTGCCGACGGCCTTCTCCCTTCAGAGAATGAAATAATTATCAGTATTTTCTCCAATAAGTTTCCTTTACAAAAGGCTATGACTTCTCTTTAGTTTTCCCTCTTCTCATTCATTCAGTGAACGCGAGCTTTTGTTAAAAAATATGGGTCTAGCTCGATGCGACCAAAACAGAATATCAAAAGCAAGGGACAACGTGCAATTCATCCCACTCACGGACACTGCAACGCACTTGGAGTGGTAACCTTTTAGCGCTATGGTATCTCGGCGGCCTTAGTCGTACGCCACACGGTAGTTAACTAAAAGAAATATTCAGTGACATTTGAAAAGCCTCTTTTAGTATCTAGATTTGATGTGCTTAACTTGGGATTGTCAAGAACTTAGGTACGCCTCAATATGCACTAAGCTTGATTCAATATCGTACTTGATAAAAGATGAAAGTATCGCATAATGTGGATTACTTTAATACCAACTTTTGTATCTAATGAAATTACATTAAACAAATCTCTAAGTAAATAACGAACGACCGTATCTGAAAGTGCAAATATATGATCAGCATGTGGCAAACTGACCATGATTGATAATTATACCGTAAATGTCAAGGACCAAAAATATTTTCAGAAGTTTTGGCGGAATGGAAAAATATAAAGAATTTTAATAATTCATAATTTTAAGCACCTCATGAGCCAAACAGATAATCGTGCGTCTCTTGGTAGGATAGACTTCAGAGGTCTACACCAGGCATCCCACTCCTAACAGCTGACATAAGCCAATTTAATCTTAGAACATGTGTTGTAACTGGGTTGAGACTCATGAGACTATTTTCCATTAGGCTTATATACGACAAAAAGGCCTAATGCCTGGTGAAAGGCCTAAAATTTATGGTCCAACTTTCTCATTATAATTTCACCCCACACTTTTTTTTGTTAGAGGACTGCGATAAGAATAAAAATAAAGACAGTGAAGTTCTTATCACAACCACAAATATTTTCTCTAAATAGCATTTGATAAAAACATTGATATCTAATGGATCTGTTTTATTTTAAACTTGAACCGTAAACATAATGTGAAAATATCGTGGGTTCCTACTTGAAATATGATTAACATTGACTTGCACACTGGAATAAATATCAGAGGTTCACACAAGGTAGTAGAGGGATAAAAAGAGGGGTTGGGGAGAGGTTCAGAAGTAAAGCAAAACAAAAAATCGCGCCAACGACAAAAACTGGCCGAAAATATATGCGGCGTTGAGTCCTATTACTGTTTACGAACCTCCAACAAATAACAGGTCTTGTTTATCCAACGATCAAGAGCGAAACCCGAACCATCAGGGGTCTAGGTAACGGCTGAAAATCGCTACGCCCTATAATCTCTACCTGTTTTCTCAGGGCCTAACGAAGGCCCACCCTATTTCTTCCCCTAACCCATCATAGTACTAACGCTTCCCAACCACCTTCTCGTTTCGACTCTGTCCTCGCTGACCTAGAGCGCTCGCCTACCGTAAACGCGGAGCCTCTAGCAGAGGGGGCATTAGGTATACAGGTATACCTCAGGCCCCCGAGACCAAGGGCTAAGAATACTAAGACAGTAACAGGAAGTATGTGCGGTCGTACGGCTGAGGTATTCCGACAGGTTCGTGTTGGCGCACACGCTTGTGTGTGCGTGTGTGTCTGTGTGAGTGAGTGAGTGTGTGTGTATATGTGTGTGTGTGCGTGCGTGCGGTTCTCATGTTTCGGGGCAACGCCTTCCCTCGTTTGTTGTGAACGAGAATCTTGCGCAGCGGAGCATAATTGTACTACATGAATTGATCAACTTTTGTGACGCGACTAGATCCACGCGTTCTTTTATGTTTTCTTGTCTTTCATTATTACTGCCTTGCACCCCTCGCTTGGCATCTCTCTGAAAGAAGTAAGATGTTAGGGAGACTAGTCTCTTGATAAAAGATTAGCTGAATCAAATGGCAAGTGTGTGTGTGTGTGTGTGTGTGTGTGTGTGTGAGAGAGAGAGAGAGAGAGAGAGAGAGAGAGAGAGAGAGAGAGAGAGAGAGAGTGTATGTGTGTTTGTGTGTGTGTGAGAGAGAGAGAGAGAGAGAGAGAGAGAGAGAGAGAGAGATACCTAAGACTATACGAAAAACCATATTGATAAAAGATTAACTGAATCTAATGGCGAGTGTGTGTCTGTGTGTGTGTGTGTGTGTGTGTGTATGTGAGAGAGAGAGAGAGAGAGAGAGAGAGAGAGAGAGAGAGAGAGAGAAACCTTTTTACTATACGAAAAACCAGGTTGGAAGATTAACTGGCTCTATGACAAGAGTGTTTGTGTGCACGCGCGCGCGAGTGTGTGATGAAAGGAAAAACACTGCTGACATACGACTAGCTTAATCTACTACACAACAGAGAGAGAGAGAGAGAGAGAGAGAGAGAGAGAGAAATTATCATGCAACTTATAAGTAATGAATCCGAGTCTTCGCCACATGATCCACATAACGCGACCCGCCATCTTTACCATGTCTTTTCTCCACTTGATGAAAGAGGCTTATCCTCAGAAAATTACTTCGCACCCGATGACTCCAGTGAACAAAGACAGCTCCTTCCCCGCCGAACATAGGAAGGAATAGGGGAATGGCGAGAGTGGGGAGCGGCAGGGTGGGGCGGCGGGGGGTTGGAGACACGAGATCTTGAAGATTATAGTGGGAAGACGTGTTGGCAACAGCTCATTTTGCCTGCATTGTGCCAGGTTGTTACTGACGACAATTTTGAAAGTGTTGTGTTCGAGTGGAAATTTGTATTGGTTCGTCAGCATTTGAATAAAACTTTAATAAATGTTCTTGGTTTATTTATCATACGCGTACACACACATATATATAAATATATACATATATATATATAAATATATATATATATATATATATATATATATATATATATATATATATATATATATAATGGCATAGGAATTCGTTATCCCTCCAGTCTGCAGCCTATATAGCTAGGATGAAACTGCTAGCCCTACACACTGATCAACGAATGTCCAGGACACTAAGTACCGTCTGGCATTTTTTGGTGGTTTCCCAACCAAGCACTGACCTGGGAATAACGATGGATGCTCAAGATTTCAATTTTATACCTTGCAACGAGCCTAGTTCGCAGGATATAACAATGACATCAACGTTCCGTACATATAATAGCTGTTGACGTTGTTAAATGTTATGAATTAAGAAACTAGCCTTTATTGATATCAAACTCAGATCACTTTGAGAGACTAATGAACGTGAATTTAATAGACACATTAATACGTTATATATATATATATATATATATATATATATATATATATATATATATATATATATATGCTGGTAAGGAATTTTAAAAATGTTAACTCTATAGCGTGAACCACGTAATTCTCTCTCTCTCTCTCTCTCTCTCTCTCTCTCTCTCTCTCTCTCTCTCTCTCTTTATAAGTTTTGTGAGAGTAAATAAACGCCAGGTATCCAAATGCATGTTTGCTCACTTGGTTAAATGGCGTGTGTGTGTGTTTGTGTGTTTGAGGATAAGCGTGGAACAGGTATAACCCAAACCCCGAATATTATAAATCACAAGGATAAAGGAGGCATGTTCTGCAGACTTGCACTGTTCAGAACTTTCAACAAACCTTAGCAGCCTGGTGTGACACTCGCACAATGAGTCACAAGAAGCCTGAAAATCAAACCAAGTGAGCAAACATGCGTTAGGATAGCTGGCGTTTATTTACTCGCACTAAACTTAATTGGAGAGAGTTCCTGCTCAGTTTATAGAGTTAACATTCTTAAAATTCCTTACCAGCAGTCCCCCACGACACTTGCAAAACACAGCTACGTATTCCCCACCATCCACAACGAATACGGCTGAGGCTTGCTAATGATATCAGAGGTAAACTATTTCACCTCCAGTTACCGACAACAAAGGTTATAGAATAAAGACCCTTCAGTTTATGTTTACATACATTACATACATACATACATACATACATACATACATACATACATACATATATATATACATACATACATATATATATATATATATATATATATATATATATATATATCTTTACACTGGAATAACAATACGATGATAAAAGTTAAGAAAGGTATAATTTATATTTTCTGCTATTTGCCTTTGAATAACAATGCGTTTGCAACATTACGCTGACAAGGTATATAATTATATATATATACATACATATATATATGTATATATAATAAACTTATCAGAATAACACCGCAAAACTTATTAATATTATACTACCTGGCATACTAAGGCCGAAGAGATAGCTGTGTTGCTCTTTCATTTTAAACCTCTTCAAATATATAAAACTGACAATTGTAACAAAAGCATCAGCTGTATGTACAGTATATAAATATTAACGAACATGCAGTTCTGTCGAAGGACCTCATGAAACCTCAGGAAGATTGCCTTTTGCGTTTTACAAACGGATAATAATAATCATGGAAATCATGACAACAAAATAACAACTCCTGCAATAAATGTGATTTGTAGTCCTTACACGTGTTCTGGTTTTTATATATCGAAAATCACTTGACAGCAGGCAATCACGAAGGTATAAAACCGAATAAAAGACTGATAGTAGAAAAATACACTATATCTGAAAATAAATATAAATATATTTGGCGATTAGTGAATGTGAGAAGAATTCTTATGTATAATGGTAAATAGCACTTAGTTTATGCGTAATTTCAAAGTTATATTTATTCTACTAAAGTCTAACATGACGTCATCTCGGAAACTTTCAGACTGGTCTGAGATATTTAATATAGCAATAAGAGATGCAAATTGGAGTACGGTATGGGTTACAGAAGTTATACAGCTTTAAAGGTGGGTAGAAACCAAAGATGGAAATCAAAAGGCAGAAGTTAGTCCAGCTGGAAAGCGTCAGGGGGTGCAAAAGGCGCTCTGTGAAGAACCTGGAGTGTCGCCTAAAGGATGATAAGCTGATGTGTGAGACGACATTCAAGAAATAATTTAATGGAAATTTCAAAAAAAAAAGATTTTTAGACAAATTAAATTTTACACATTACAAAAGTCGGTGAAATAAGAAATATATTATACTGAAAGCAGAGGGACAAGACAATAAGGTGGCTAATACTGAAAAAAATAAAAAAAAAGATAACCGAACGATAATCATTACTAAGAACTTAGGAAATGTTAAACAAAGTACAACAGCAAAATTAATGGAAAAATTATAAAAACTAAAAGTTCATGCATCAGAAAATGCGCAGATAAAAGTTCTTCGGTACAGCCAAAGCACGAACGAGAATAAATAAAAAGTTAAAACTACCTTTGTTAAAAAGAAAAAAAAAAAAACGCGTCAGGGAATCGCAGGCAGAAATTCGCAGGGATCTCAGAGGCAAAAATTCCTTTCATTCCCCCGGGCTTCATTGTCCTGTGGAAAGATTGTCTCCAAAAGAAACCAGAAATTTACAACTACGAATAATACTCTCTCTTTCTCTCTCTTATGAAAAGCGGAGAGAGAGAGATGGGAAGGTGGTGGTGCCAACAAGGAAGGAACTCAGTGCTGAATTAAAAAGCAAAACCACGAAAAATGTTTTTAGACTGGGAATGCTTAACGTGATTTGAAAACGTACTGTGGAATAATAATAATAATAATAATAATAATAATAATAATAATAAAATAATAATAATAATAATAATAATAATAATAATAATAATAATAATAATAATGTGCATCCATTGTCTAGAAATCATAAACTCTTCGTACAACTTACCCCGTAAGCGCACCTCCCGTGGTGCAATGTAGGCATTACTACAGGTTGTCTGCAGTGTCCCTTCATTTAGCTGCTCCACTTTTGGCCTTTACTCTATCTCCGTTCCACTTCCTGTCTTCATTCATTAACAACCACTCAAACTCCTTCTGTTTATTGTCTTAAGGGCTGAATGGCTGAAAGTGCCCCAGTGCTTGGCTTTGTAGCTAAATTTTCATAAACCAAGTTCAGCTTTCCTCGCCAATGGTCCTCATATGATTATGCAGAAGAAATGGTCTGAGCTTCGAGACGGTACTAAACGTCCCTTGGATCAAAACTTACCATCTCGACCCTCTCCTATACGTGGGCCCCTTCTTATACGTGAATCATAATAACAGCTACGAAGAATTTTAATACCACATACTTTCCATGTTGCTTGGATACTACAATTTACTTAGAAGAAGTAATTGCGAGTCTCCGCACATTGTTAGAAAGCCAGTCACCTGAATAAAATAGATCGTTTTAAGTGAATTTTAAACTGACGTTTCTAAATCGAAGGTCAGCGACACCGGGAAAAGTCCCGGGGGGTCGGGGGAGAGAGAGAGAGAGAGAGAGAGAGAGAGAGAGAGAGAGAGAGAGAGAGAGAGAGAGAGAGAGAGAGAGTTACAGCTAATACAAACACGAAAGCACGGCCAAAAACCTCTCACAAACACAGATTCATGAGCATTAATTAGAACGCTTATTCGAGTGTTTATCTGAATATTACCAATATGTTTATCTGCATGTGCGCGCTAATTGCGGTGTACATCATGTTTTATTTCCTACACACACACACACATATAATAATGTATGCTTTAATGTGCATACATATGGAAAACACACACACACACACACACACACACACACACACACACACATACATATATATATATATATATATATATATATATATATATATATATATATATATATATAGATATATATCTGCCTGTAATCATCCATAAGGACGAAGCCAGAGATGACTGACGAAATAATGATGTTAACAGACACTTTAATTTGGAAGTAAAATTAAAAGTAACGGCAGTCAATTCAATATCAAAGGCAATAAAACTCGTAGAATAAAAAATACCTTGCAGTTAATGGGGATCATACGATTGTCAGTGCTTTCGAGTTACGAGGATAACTAGAGCTGAAATTTGGGGTTTGGGAAGATAATTAATGTTATGATTCTGGAAGAATATAATTTAAAGAATAATTATATTTTAAAGAGAAAGGCAACAGAAGAGAGGGGAAATTTTGACAGTAATATATTTTCCAAAGGTCTCCAGGAAAATTATACAACAGGGCGTTGACTGATGAAGTTGTACTGACAATAGTTATGGGAGGATAAGAGAACTGGTGATTCGGGCATGGCAAGCTTCGTAGGTTGAGTGATTAGCCTGGAGTTGTGTGAAATATTAGGCGGAACAGACTAAAATGCAACACACATTAAATTTTTTATAATTATGAAACATCTGGAAACTGCAAAACGTAATCCACCAGGAACAGATCCTAATTTTTATGATAAAACTAAAACCTCAATGAGGATAACTTCATTTAAGAGTCTTAGTTAGAAAGTGTAACTCCTGCCTCCGTGACAGCTTAATTTGTTTAGAGAGGAGGTCATGAGGAGAACTGAGTAAACAGCTGAAAGGCAGAGAAGACATGAGATGAAGGTGCAAAAGGTAAAACGTTGAAAGGCATCTTGCTACAGTTGAATGACTTCTTTCGGGGTTCTGGAGTCGGTTAATCAAAAAGGTAAACATTAACAGATGTTTAAATGCGATTTTGATTTCTAATTTTTTTTTATTTTAAATCCATAATAATTTGTAAATATTGTAGGTATATAATTTTGTAATATTTTGGTAATATCTTACTTATGTAAATGTGATATGTAATATTTTTCTTATTATGTAAATGAAATGTTATATTTTTCTTATTATGTAAAAGAAATGTAATATTTTTTTAATAAAAGATATAAAAAATAAACTATTTTATGGCTAATATCACATGATAGAGTCCAGATGGTACCGAAACAAGACCAAATGCAACGAAGTGTTCAAAAAAGCTGGTACCAAATGCAGTGTTAAAAGAAGATGGTAGAGTAGATCATTAACATGTTACGGTAGTTTGGGAACAGAGACAGTGACGAAAATCAGTTGATGAAAATTAACAAGATTGCAATTCTGGGGAGTATGGAGGAAAATCCGATGTCCAAAGCAGCAGTAATGTCGAACAAAGGGAGGCCGTAATGTAAACAAGTAAAAAAATTCGCCGAAGTTTCTTCGGCGTAATCGAGTTTTCTGTACAGCTTACAATGCTGTATGAAACTCCCAGCCACGGCCCAGGAACCTCTCTGCCGCGGCCTATGAAACTTTCAGCCACAACCCGGTGGTGGCCTGTGTTGTTGGCACCTATAACGGTGCCAGACGCACGATCATGCTAACTTTAACCTTAAATAAAATAAAACCTACTGAGGCTAGAGGGCTGCAATTTGGTATGTTTGATGACTGGAAGGTGCATAATCAACATAGCAATTTGCAGCCCTCTAGCCTCAGTTTTTTAAGATCTGAGGGCGGACGGACAGACAAAAAGCCACCTCAATAGTATTCTTTTAGAGAAAACTAAAAAATCGCACAAATCACTGAGGTGGAAACGATTGCCCTATTGGCCACCGTTTTTTCAGCAGCAGACGTTATCGGAAAATGAAGAAAAGAAAATGTGTGTTTGTGTAAACAAGAACATGCTGAAAATAAACCAGGAACGTAATAGAGTTCAGGCTGAGTTGTAATTCTACTTCTAGCAATGCATGAGAAGTACAGCGCAGTCTCGATGTCCTTCCCTAACTGCGCAATTTCTCTCTATTAAGAGAGGCAATTAATGCAGCGTCATGTGGCTTACTGTCATATATCACTGCCTGTATTCATTTATTCTGCCCTATGTATTCTATATGTATGCATTATTCTCTGTCTTTTCCACATAATTATGCCAATAGCCTTTTTTGCATACCAATACACCTTAAGAATAATCACTTTCAGGATAGCCAATATAGTTGCTCTTTCACTTAGGGTAAATTAAAATATTTCGATACAGGAGGAAGTTACATTAGAGAGAGGGAAAAGTCTTCATGACATCTACCAGAGTCGCGTTCTGTTTAAAATCTACTCAGCGATTTGCATTCCTCAAGTTACCTGTTCCAAAGGCGGTTCGATAAAGCTATGTAATGGCATACATTATATGGTCTAGAACATGAGCACTGCTTTAGGGGCCATCTAATCTTTCTTTTGGCACTAAATTAAGCCGGTCAGATCTCATTGCTATCCTCATCCTTCTCAAGATGGACAACTGGTTATAATCTCCCCAATCTGAGCTCAAATTCTTAGGTTTAAAGTTCACAGTGGTGTAAAATTAAATCAAACACGAATGTTTTTGTCGTGATAAATGAATATATGTATATATATATATATATATATATATATATATATAATAATTTCGCTTGATTCAAATGATAAGATGGTCTTTCGCTTAATCCAAGAGATAAGATTGCGGCAACTAGAACTATTTTCAGAACATGTCAGCTCTTGCAATTCACCTTGACCCTCCAGTGGGAGTGTCCTTAACAATTTAATTCCGTGTCTCTCCAAAAACTGGTTTTCTGTGTTGGTTCACGGTTCACAAGGATTAACGAATTTGTTTGTTTGTTATTTTAAATTTTTCTGCCGAAAGCAAGACCCGTGTATATCCTTAACCAACTGAGTTCAAAGTCTTAAAATTATAACAGTATCTTTGCTATGTAAGCGAAGTCGAATTTGACAGATATGTTTCGAAATAAACGACAGGGGTAAAGGATATGCCACCAAAGCACGTCTTCGTTCCCTGTTTCTTCCAAGTAGAAAATGATGCCAAAGTTTGGTGGCCCTGAAACTAATTACATAAAAACACACAGCACGTGTATGTGTTTGTGTGAGAGAGAGAGAGAGAGAGAGAGAGAGAGAGAGAGAGAGAGAGAGAGAGAGAGAGAGAGAGGAATAACTTGGACGGACAAGACAGGGTTGTTTCACAAAAACAAACAGGTGGTTTCGTAAGATATCTGAAAAGTCTCAATCGGGAAAAAATTACAGAACTGCGGAGAAAAACAGTGCAGGGCTCATATAAATTAGTATAAAAAACATCGCTGTTCTTATATTTTCGTGATGAAAAAAATTTCAAACGTCTTTTCACTTTAGGCCAACGAAATCCTGACTCTTACGCCATTCAGAATTGCAGCACTTACTATTGTTTATATACGTCCCCTGTTTCCTCCTCTCTCTCTTTCGCGCTCTCTCTCTATTATGGTTGCTAGTGTCCCACTTTTCGCGAGGGCCTCCCACATCACAATGAATTGAAAAATACACAAGCTGCATTAGTACCATACAACCCAATCTATCTTGTACTCTATGCTGCAGTGATGTTTATTGACTTTGATATTGTTTCAATATACAGTAATCCATACGGATCACGAGATCCAATTGAAAACTATGTCAATTATAACGCTAGAGTAAAAACTTTAAGATGCGATGCATATGGACGACCATTGATTCTTCAAAACTCGGTATAAAGGCGAAATGTCGTTGGCTCTACGATGAACGTTGTAGTACAGGGCAGTTGCCTATCTGAATACTATTATGGTGTCTGTCTATTATATGATTGATCTATTTATCAACTGAAGTCGAGCATAAAGGTGCACTTTTTGTTATCATTTAAACAATTCATGCTTTGAGGCATCCTATGACTAAACTTTGGTGTTGCATTCCTCTCAGCTACCTCAAGAGAATGGCAACCTTTCCCCAATGGTTGCCGGTTGGTTGGGATTAAGTCGGCCTTATGCCATCACGAGTCTGCCCAACGGGGGCCCATATGGTAGGGATTTATAAGGAATGAGAAGCATGGCGTGGACTTGGTACACTGTCCAACCAACCTATTGTCTTCCAAGGGAACAGGAGCAGGTCTCCCGTGACTGAGGATACGGTTAACCCCCTTCCCCATCTCCCACGAATGAGAACGCCAGGGCCAATGGGTACATCTCTAAAGGTGTCGCTCCCGTAGTGCTCTCCAATAATATTCAATTTCCTTATCAAATTGGAGCCATTGATGAAGATATTTCCCAGAATTAAAGGGAGAACTTCTGGTTTTGAAATTGTATTAGATTTTTACAGATAAATGATATGGCTCACGAACAACGAAATTTGTGAGAAACTGAATTCGAACGACGGGAAGGAGAAAGAAAAAATCTTTCGGCTGGCGTTCGAACAGTTCGATTGTGAACCATCTCCTCTCCAATCCCAGCCAACCCAGAATGAGCCCCACACTCACCCCAAACATCGACCGCTTTCTAGCCTACGTTTGCATCTCTCTCTCTCTCTCTCTCTCTCTATCACCCCCCTAACTCTCTTTCCAATCCCCCCAACTCTGTGCTGCCTCATGCTGCCACCCAAAGTATCATACAGCCGCTGCCGACAGCCACGTGTTAACATACAGTAAACATAAAAAATGTCGACTTTTACCAATACACTCTTCACGAGCAGCACATCGAACCTGTCAAATTTCCGCTTCCGTTGAAGTGGCGCCGCGACAGTTAACCTGAGAGGCATAAATTGCGTATGCCTTTGACATTTCGGACGTTTGTTTTGGTGTGTAGCCAAGTCGCCGACAGGGGGTGTGGTCAACAGCTTGGCATGGGAACATGCATTAACTCTGTAAACTTAACTCGTTCCGGAAGGTATCCCGAGTGTGTTCATTCCATCCCCGACATTCCCTTTGCGGCGCCGCTTTGCCAAGAAAAAGTACCAGTTAGTCTTGCATCTGCGACTGTACGTAAGTACGTATGCCAATGCTCGGTTCGTGGCGAAACTGCTGCGTCTATGTGTCTGTGTGCTGTACTCTTGTTCCGACGGACGGAGGAGAGGTGACTCTGTTGCGTTAGAGAAACATGGCAGCGTGCCACAACGTCTCACGTTATAAAGAACACAGATAACCTGTTGATGAGACTAATTGGCTTCGGTGTTATGGCATACTGTGGTGCTGCTGCTGCTGCTTCTGCTACTCATTCCGCCCTATTGATCATAGATGAGAAGACATGGCAGATGAGTAAGGAAATCCCACGGCTTATTAGTCATTCATGCATTCTCAATTACTCACGTACCTGTAGAGCCACTTTCGTGTTTTGCCTCACAGGAGATTTGCCGCCTGTCACTTTGATTCCTTTCTTGTTGCATGCATCAGTCACGGTATGTCACTGTGGAATGTGAGATCAATAGAGAACTTGCGATGAAGTTATTTACGGGGATAACTTTCGTCGGAGTTAGTACCAACCCGAAGAGAAGGCAGTGCAGCTCCCAGATTTAATATAAAAACTGATACAATATTTTAAATAAACGGAACCGCACCAATTTCTTTCATACTCAGAATAATCGACAAAACAGGGCATGCAGTCAGGTATAATAATCGGGAATTATTAAGGTATATAATTTTATAACGATGTGATATTAATTCCTGAAAGCAAAACATAAATTCATGGAGAATTACGGTAATTAAGTGGAAAACCGTATCCTTCCTGAACCAGTTTTCCCACAGTCTCACTTATTGCTTGCGTCCGTCGTGTGCTTTGAAGGAATTTGTGTTAATTTGGGTTTAAGTTTCACTGGGACTGTGAAATCGAACGTAAGAGAGTCTAGTTTAGAAAGAATGTTACAGGCATGTACTACACAGGATATACGAGTCCCTGCTAAACACGTGCGGTCAATATAATAAGGGAATTAAAAGTAAACTATTATATATATATACATATGTGTGTGTGTATATACTGTATATATATATATATATATATATATATATATATATATATATATATATATATATATATATATATATATATATATATTAAATTTGTTACATAATATAACTGTAAAAGGGAAGAAACAGAAATATTCTTTTGTATATATATATATACATATATGTGTGTATGTATGTATGTATGTATATACATATACTGTATATATAGTATATATATATATATCCGTGAACTGATACCATATATCAAGTTGCGTAAGTGTACCTGCATTTATTTACATTGAAACTAAAGTGTATAAAGTGTGTTTACAGGTAAATGCATTAGAGCCTTGTTTTTTCTTGTGTCATTGAAATGGCCAGAAGAACCATGTTTTTATTATTACTGTATAAGAATGAATTGATATGCTGAACTACGGCGTATCAGTTCATATTTAATATCAATCTTGAAAAGCCTGATGGACGTATGTTGCACGAGAAGTAACGTCTGTTGTACTTGGAAGAAATAATATACGAACCGAGCTGAATTCCTTCGGGTAACATCTGGCTAATCGCTGGCATAAATTAAATAAATAATAGACATTTCACAGGATGATTAGAAGCAGTAATTTCGATGAGGAGCCTCGTAAACGCACGCAGATAAATTAAAGTACAAATAATATTATCTATGTCGCGTTTGAGTTCTCGCAAAATGAAAAGGTGAACGGCGCAATAGACGCAGCTGGGTTTCAACGTCCTGCCGATGAAGCTTTCGTGCGGGTGTCCAAAGGGACAATCAGTTATTTTCTTTATTACAGTCGCCGCTCATTCCCAGATTTGCAGTTAAAGGGGAAATACGAAAAACGAGATAGCTACTGCAGTACATTTTTCATAAAGCCACCCAGTATTTTATGAGACAAAATAATGGTTATGTATATATATATATATATATATATATATATATATATATATATATATATATATATATAATATATATATATATATATTCTCTAGGCTTCAGTGTGTAACATCCTCACCTCACCAGCCACAGACCAAAGTTCAATTCCACTACGTAGAATCGTCTTCACCTTACATATACAATTTGCCCTTGTCATATAAGTTTCGTCAGATAACCGGGGTTAATCGAATGTAGTGCACTGCAGTCAGGGCAGAAAAAGGCATGAGGCTAGCAGTTACACTCTAAAGAGACTAGGCATATATATGTGTGTGTGTGTGCGTGTGCGTAAGATCCATAAAATTTAATGCGCAATAAAC
>NC_089761.1:17923143-17965643 GCF_040412425.1 Macrobrachium rosenbergii
AGGCAAGGTCTCTTCACCTTGCTATCAGGCTGCGTCCTCTATCGCTCTTCTTCTTCTTCTTCTTCTTTTTTTTTTGTCTTCAAAATCGCAGTGATTAAATTCTCAACTTCGATGTTGTAACCGCCAAGATCATTGGCGCCTTTGCCACAGGCACAATGAAAAAAATACTCGAAAGAGAGAGAGAGAGAGAGAGAGAGAGAGAGAGAGAGAGAGAGAGAGCCAGGGTTACTGGCTCTTTGTAAAAAGAAAAATAAAAATAAGAAAAACTCACAATACCGCCTTGTCAAATAATCCGGGGTTTTTTGCCGGCCAGTGGCTTATGAGGGGTCATGTAGTATTCCTGCGTCTTTCTTTTATAATCTGTTTTCTCTTTTCATTTCTTTGTTTGTTTTTGCTGGGGGATTGCCTTCTTACGTAACTGGGACGGTTCGCTGTGAGGTGCGAAGCCAACTGACTAACATGGAACCCGAATCACGTCCATCGAATCGTACAAAATAGAAGTAATGCCCAAATCTCACAAGGTGCCAGGCTAAAATAAGCCTAGGCGTGTAACCTTTGCTTTCGAAAGCATCCAAGAAACACGTTGGTTGACTCAACCCAGAAGGTTCTGTCTTCAGCCTCGGGGAAAGAAAAAGACTGTTGGAAGACCTGGCCATCATTACAGTCTGTACCTTGAGTCTGCATTTTCATTTCTTCAGTGCCCTCGCCAACGCCTCTATATAATTTGTTATTTTCGTGTACTGTACCTCCGTAATCTTTCCTCCCTTGGTATATTTGGCAAATTTGCAAGCGATTTCATTCAAGCAACGAATTTCAACCCCCTTCCTTTGGTATACTTCGTGTAATTCACCCAACGAGTTTCAGACTTGAAACAGTTCATATTCACCTCGCAAGAAAAGTCCATCGATTTCTTTTACCTGGAGGAGAACTGAGTTTAATCTGGTTTTTTCTTATAGCTATACCAAGTTAGGCAGTAATCACCCCAAGTTAGCATTAGACAACCTGAATATATATAATTTATTCATACAAATAAAAAGTAGCACCTGTCTCTCTTTATTTCATTTTAGATCTGACGTTTGTTTTACGTTGAAAAAGATGGAGACTTTCTCTCTCTCTCTCTCTCTCTCTCTCTCTCTCTCTCTCTCTCTCTCTCTCTCTCAGAAACATGGGGTAACGATGCAGGAGAGAGATTATTCGTCTTCTGATGAGTCATTCCTCGCATGTTTTGGCGACGAGTTAAAACACCGAGGAAATCCTGCAGTCGCACAGACCAGCCACAACACTGAACAGGCAGCGGTTTTATGGCAACGCAGCTGAAACGTGCTTGCTCGCAGGATATTGTCGTTCTGTAGCTTGAAGAAGACAAGGCTCCATTCTCATTTTGCTCTTGGCTTTTGCAGCCATTGCTTTATTCAGTTTTCCAACTTTTTTATTCATTTGAGCTGCCTATTTATTCATACATTAATGACTTGGTAGACGATTTCTCAACGAACTTTCAAGCTGGATCCCCCAGCATAATGATCTTTTATGAATTGCTAAAGACTATACTTCTTCGACTATCTGGCGTAAATTCTTTGAGTACAATAGGCAGGGTGAACTGTGTGTATGTTTTATCTGCGCAGCAGCGCGCACGTCTGGCTGATACTAAAGAAATATGTGATCGTCTCTGAGAGAACACAAATACTAATAGGCTCGTGTGTCACAGATCAACTTCTCTCTTCTGTGGACTGTAATAAAAAAAACCTCCCGAGTCAATAAAGACTTTTCCTCTTTGTGAGGAGAAAAAACACGTTGCGAAAGAACACCAATTTCTTCTTGATTAAACGAGGAAGAAAATATATAAACCACGTGGATTCATCACATTCCATCCATCTGAGTGGTTCGACGCTCATCGCCTGGGGCTTGCCACGACTTGGTCCGGGGTTGGATTTCTGCTTTCTCTGGAACTGCATTAAATCACATGACAGTTACGGATATCTTTTTTTTTTTTTTTTTTTAAAGGATCTTGTGTCATTTACAAAAGGCCAGTCAGTGCTTGCATCACTGTCCAGTTAAGTGAAAACATAAAAGAGTTCGGTTACTGCGATTCTTAAAAGAACTGGGTCATTTTATAAATAACTGTACTTACTTGTGAAATGAGAATTTTCAAGTTAATCGATTTTATTTTATATTAATTAATTTTATTTTATTTTACTGCCAATTTATATTTTTTATGATTAATTATGCTACTCATGATATAATGATTCTTGTTACTATTATTATTATTATTATTATTATTATTATTATTATTATTATTATTATTATTATTATTATTATTATCATCATTCGGGTGGTTTTCAAATTCACGTTCAGAAGCAAATAAAATTACATCATCATATCCTTGCATACGTCTCTCTCTCTCTCTCTCTCTCTCTCTCTCTCTCTCTCTCTCTCTCTCTCTCTCTCTCGTAACTTTAATCCAGTCAGCAAAGCATCTTCATTACCACCTAAGAAGAAGAAGAATCAGAAGAAGTGGCCTCCAAGCTCCCCAGTATTTACAATCTCAGTGCCTCGTAATTCCAGTCCACTTGATCGAAGGAGCTGAGAGCGAAGACGAGGGAAGAAGGCCCAGGTGTGTCCCGGACGAGATCTCTCTTCTCCTTCCTCATTGATCAAAGAAGTCTTAATATAGACGTCAATCAATTGCTCTTTTAGCAGCCAATTATTTTCCTTCCTGCCCGCCTTCTCCTGCCTCGATTGTCAATCTGTTCCTGTAATTTTTTTCGGGACCAGGTTAGCTGTTTCCTCTTTAATGCATTTGGCGTAGAATTCATTGGACTGGGAATTTTCTGTTTTTATTTTCAATAAAAATGAGATGAACAATCCTCATCGTTATTTGGGGTCTTATTATCGTACAATAGTTCATCAATTACTGCTTGTATGGCTGATGGATTGTTTTCAAACGTCCTGCGACAAATTTGTTCATGTGTTTCTAAAATGTTCTTGGGCGAACTGTCAGAAAGGAGTTTTTCTGTATACTCATATATATATATATATATATATATATATATATATATATATATATATATATATATATATATATATATATATATATGTGTGTGTGTGTGTGTGTGTGTGTGTGTGTGCGCGTGTGCGTGTGTGTCAGAGCATAATTTTTTGGCTGTACACGGTTCCTTTACGCCCAAAAATATCACCTGTCAGCTTATTAAAGGACTGATAGTTAAGACTTAACTGTCAAGCATCTCGCATATTCATCGTACTCTACCTGACAGTGAAGCTCCTCGAGAGCAGATAAAACAATCAATGGAATTTCAATTACCTTATTATTTCCTTTTCCAGTGGTTTTGAACTTATGACGCAAATCCAAAGCAATATCCTCTTGAACCCTAAATTCCTCGTTGGCGTTTTATTCGGAATTATATTTTTGTTTCCAAGGCCGCCATATAATGATGCTTCCCTCGGACTAAACCCCCATTAATTGACGTCACATCCGGTTGCAATATGTAACCAGCGCTAACGATGGAAGTTCAGTGTCAACTTCCACTCTCATTTTACGACTTCCAGAAGGTGTCTTTTATCTTATGACATCCCCACTTCCGGCTCTCTGTCGCCGTCCTGAAATTTTCTTTATAAAAATAAAAAAAACTTGGCGGGACGACTGAAATACAGAATAAGAAACTGGGTCAGAAGTGGGTGCAGATATCTCCTGTCGTATAATTAATTTTTTATATTCCTTAGAAAATATACAACAATTTACAGTATATAAAAAGAACGTAAGAGGAAACATTGCAAAGGAATTCCTGATGACGTGTTCTGGGCGGGTGCTCACGTAAGCTTCGGGCCCAACATCACGGGGTCAGTGTTTTTTTTTTTTTTTTTGGTTATGAAAGCACCAGCTCGCTGAGAATTATCGTAAACGAAGCGGGGAAAAAATTACTGGCAATTCAACTTCTGTGTTTGCCAGATAATTTAATACAAACACACACACATATACGTATATATAAATATATACATATATATATTTACACACACGCATACGTATATATATATATATATATATATATATATATATATATATATATACATATATATATATATATACATATGCATTGGTAATTGGTACGTATATATATATATATATATATATATATATATATATATATATATATATATATATATATATATATATATACATATACATATATATATACATATGCATTGGTAATTTTGGTAACTCAGAATATGCCGATTACCGCCTAGTTTCTATAGCTCTAAAGCTTTCGAACGTCCATCGAAGAGTTTGAACGCCGGTGGTGGAAAAAAAAATCACACGTGCCGAATTTATAATCTGGCATTTGCGACGGCCCGAGTTCTTGTGGTACACTTCTTTCAATTTGACTTTGGTGCAACTTTTGACTGTGTTAATCCTGGGATTCTAGTTTTTGAATTTGGACAGCTGGTGGTTGGAGGAGCATTTTATAGTGTTAATGGAATGTTTAGGCAACTAACAGATTGCAAATATTATAACCTTTGGTGTTCCTCAGGGTAGTGTTCTTGACCCAGTATTATTTATATCATACGATTAAGCGGTGGTTTAGCCTAAAAATGAATCCGGTTGCTTATTCAGATGATGTTTCTCTAATTGCTGATTCCCCTTATACAGTACATTTTAACTTTGGTTCCATAGACGATCTTTTGCACATATCCTGCTCCCTTTCTTACTTCACCTACTTTATGACTAACTACTTCTTTCGTCCTACCACTATTCAAAATCTTTACTCTCAAACACTTATAAGAAGCTATTGCTTCCTTCTCTCAGCCTTCACACCAACATTCATAACTCCATCTCCTGGTTCCCATTTACTCTCATAACCTTACATTTGCTCACGCTTACTTTCAATTTACTGCTCTTTTTAACAGTTTCAAATGCCTTCATTAATCTCTGCAATTTCAGTCAATTGTCCCCCAATCAGTAATATACCGTCTGCGAGCATCAGCCATTCCGCACTGAATTCACTATTCATTTTCTTATCCACTAACATCCAGCATCACTCTATCCATACAGATACCAAACAGCCAATAAGACCCAACACACCCTTGTCCCAGTTCCATTTTTACACAAACCAGTCACTCGCAATCCTGTGACCTCTCAGAGAATACTGGTTTAAACGAGTTACAGGTGTTAGAGCGAAAGTGCTAGGCTGAGATTAATATTACAGTATACATAAAGTTCTGGGGCATGCTCCTAATAAGACTTGTGTGAGCAGAGGCCTGAGGGTTTTTATATAACTGGTTTATTTTCTACTGATCACTTAAAAATGAATGTGGCAGTGTCTCTCTTGTTTGATCCATATATATACATATATATATATATATATATATATATATATATATATATATATACATATATATATATATATACATATACAGTATATACATATATATGTATACATATATATATATGTATACATATATGTATACACACATATATATGTGTGTGTGTGTGCGTGCGTGTGTTTGTGTATGTGTGTGGCCTGAAAACTGAAAAAGCACTAAAGATATTTGAAATTTTGCCAGTAGATTTTGGAAGACATGCATTCGCACTTGAAGAAAAAGAAGAAAATATTGTGCCACAAATATGTATATATATATATATATATATATATACGTATATAATATATATATATATATATATATACTATATATAATATATATAATATATATATCTAATATACATATATATACATACACATATATAATAATGAAGCTACAAATGTCGCTTCATATCAAATTCACGCTACCTTGGGAATATCCCCGATGGAGAATTATCACCAAAGTGGAATTTATAAGTGATAAACGGATTGGTACTGCCGGGTCTCGATCCCTCGACACATATACTTATCCCGCGACTCCAGTCATCAAGATGGCTCAGTGGTTAGACCATCGACTGGAGTCGCTAGATAAGTATCTGTGTCGAGTGATCGAGACCCGGCAGTACCAATCCATTATTTATAATTTCTCCTTCGTGAATTCCCCATCGGGATATTCCCGAGGTAGCGTGAATTTGATATTAAGCGACATTTGTAGCTTCATGATTGTATATAAATCACGGTGTGATAAGAAATTTCATATATATATGTATATATATATATATATATGTGTGTGTGTGTGTATGTGTGTGTGTGTGTGTGTGTGTGTGGCCTGAAAAATTTGTTTATCCTTCCTGAAAACTGAAAAAACACTAGATGTTTGAAATTTTGCCAGTAAATTTTGGAAGACACATGTGCATTAGCACTTGAAGAGAAAGAAGAGAATATTGTGCCACAAATATATTTATATAATTCGGCTCTCCTAGATATATTTTCTCATTGGGTTGAAATAGCCACAATCCAATTTCATCTGGAATCTTAATAGCTGCATGTTTTTGCCTTTCCTTTGTCTGAGAAAAAGAAGAAGAAGAAAAAAGGACATACTGACAGAAGGAAGGTCACTCCCACGGTACTAACCACAACAAATGGAATCGCCTATGGAGTTTTAACCAAATGGAATCCGAGGGTGGAGCAACTGCGGTTGGGCTCTTAGCAACAGAATGGAATAGCTTTGTTCACGAGGTGTGATAATAATAATAAGAAGAAGAGCAACAGTATGCTGTTGGGAGAATATGCTGCTGTCACGCCATCGCTGGATCCTGATCTTCTGAGTAGCCCCTAAATACTGCAGTAGTATTAGCAACATCGGTAGTATCAACGGTAATAGTGCTAACAGATTCACAATTTCGTGAAAAACAATCTGTGCAATAAAAATCCACAATTATATAGTAAATATATTACTGTGTAAAATATGTAAAATAAACCAAAGACTTTCGAACACTTGAACAGTTCCTCACCAGTGCTAACGACGTTAACGTTAGCACTGGTGAGGAACACCGTTCAAGTGTTCGAAAATCTTTGGTTTATTTTACATATTTTACATAGTAATATATTTACTATATAATTGTGGATTTTTATTACACAACGGTAATAGTAATAGCTATATTGGCAGTCAGCATTTCTTATACAGCTGTTCATTTATCTATGGCTATATTATTTTTGTTAAACGCTTCTCCTTTCGTGCAAGTTTTTTTTTTTAAAGGTTCCTCACGGAGCCTCATCAACGATGTGAAGACGCCGATGAAAGGCTATGTCATAGATCAGTTAGTTGCGAGAAAGAGGGAGAGAGATCAATAAATAGAAATGTCACGAAGAGCCACTAGTAGTAGCGAAGAGAGAGAGAGCTCTTAACCTTTAAGAATAAAATTCGTTGTGGGAGGAGCACTTTTACTACTAATAGTACTACTATTCATGGAGTGCGTGCAACAGCTGCTTTCTGTGAATCTTAATCTGTCAATTGAAAAATCAAGGCCCTTTACTTCCAAGAAGAAATTTGTTGAACACCAAGGAACATCTTGGGTGAGGAAAGGATTTTTAACACGACTTGGTCGTCTTAGCGAGGCCGGAGGGTTGCCACTATCCTGCTTCCAAAACAACAAACGACCATCACACCGAGGCCTTTGTTGCCGGCGCCTAGGCCAAATCTTTTGAAGGCCGAGAGTTGCCAAGCGGCAGAATGAAGGGAACTGTTTCAAAGGCACATCCCGACTACTACCACTACTAATATATACGAATGTCTATGTTACAGTATGTGGTTAATGGGAAAATACTATTTCTACATTTTATTCGTTAACTACACTAAACGGATTCTTTCTATAGCGTTGTTTGATAGCCTTGGAAATTTTCAGTTCCAGCAGTTATTATCATTACATTGGTTGCAGTAATTGCTTTTAAAATGAGTTGCCAAAAGGCAGAATGAAGGGAGCTGTTTCAAAGGCAAATTCCGATTACTACCACTACTGCTAACACACACACACACACATATATATACACACATACGAATCTCTGAGCTATAAGGTTACTGGGAAAACAGTTTCTAATTTTTTATGTAAGTACAATCCACGGATTCCTTCTGAAGTTTTATCAGATAACCTTGGAAATTCTCAGTTCCGTAAGTTATTATTATTATTATTATTATTATTATTATTATTATTATTATTATTATTATTATTATTATTGTTATTATTATGCGCTGCAGTAATTGGTTATAAAATAAGGACTGAATTTTTAAAAACAGCTGATTTTTTGGTTTTAAGAGCTTCCTGCGGGAGACTATTTTGGTGCTATTTGGCTTGTTATCTATGCGTCACCTTCGAGGTGCTAGTACTAAACATGGCGGAAGCTCAATGGGACGCCTTGTTTAGTACTAGCCCCTCGGCGGTCAAAGTATTATTTACAGCCATTTCTATACTGTGTGTCGGCAAATTATATTAATAAACGATATCTTTGACCCCCAAGGTGCTAGTACTAAACATGGCGGAAGCTCAATGGGACGCCTTGTTTAGTACTAGCCCCTCGGCGATCAAAGTATTATAAACAGCCATTTCTATATTGTGTGTCGGCAAATTATATTAATAAACGATATCTTTGACCCCCGAGGTGCTAGTACTAAACATGGTGGAAGCTCAATGGGACGCCGTGTTTAGTACTAGCCCCTCGGCGATCAAAGTATTATATACAGCCATTTCTATATTGTGTGTCGTCAAATTATATTAATAAACGATATCTTTGACCCGCGAGGGCTAGTACTAAACACGGCTTCCCATTGAGCTTCCGCCATGTTTAGTACTAGCACCTCGAAGGTGACGCGTAGATAACAAGCCAAAGTAGCACCACTTTTTTTTCTCTCTGTTACAAATAAAATTTAGAGATGTGAATACTAAGGAAAAAGAAAATAACCCACTACCTTCCTTAAAAGGGGAATTTCCTCTTCCTACTTACCTCTCTACTGGATTTTCCGTAACAATGAACTACGTACGCGCGCGCGTGCTTCCCCAAATCGTTAAATAATTTTATTTTCCTTGTTTACCTCCACACGACATTTATATTTTGAAGGTCTGCTGATGTCAGTTTTCTGTTTACTTGGTTATGACGTCATCCGTCATTATTAATACCTCTGAAATAACCATTTTTTTTTATTCTTAAATCTTTTCTTATCTTTGTATCACCAGCGGATCCAGAAAAATTTCATGGGCGGGCCACCAATTTTCATATTATACATAAACACACACACACACACACACACACACACATATATATATATATATATATATATATATATATATATATATATATATATATATATATTATTATAAATATACTTATATAATTGTTATTATTTTTTTCTCAAAATTTTATTATTTCTATAATAGATTTTTAATTTTTTCCCCATTTTTACATTTCTCATTTATGTTATTATTATCTAAATCTTAAATATTATTATTTTGTCATTATTTTTCATGGGGGCACATGCCCCGGACCCCCCTCCCCTGGATCCGCTAGTGTTTTGTATAGTTACATTCATTATTAGTTCTATTGCACCAGATACATTTTAATAAATCACTATATGAAGACCGAATCCTTAAGTGTGTAAATTCAACTGGTCACTTTTTACCAGATAACGACTTAAGCCCGTGGGCAGTTCGGTAACGTAAACTCATTCTGATACCACGGACGCGGGTTCGAATCCTGCTACGGATGGCAGAATTTCTTCATATTCATGCATTTAGATCTGAGATGTATCCAAAAAGTGAGAAGAATTCGAAAAGTTAAGGGGCCACTGTGGTTATTACAGTTACGTGGAATCCTTATATTTGTGAAACTCTTCTTGAAGTCTAGACCAGAAACACACAATAAAATGTTGAATGTTGTTGTGATATACTCTCCGTCTTTACAATGAACCACATAACTTTCAAGGACGGACATTCGTGTCACTTACAAAGGCTCAACACAAGCAAGGTTCCCAAGCATTATTATACCCTAATAATGTTCATGAGACAACACATGACAAGGCTCACCAAGAATATCAACAACAGCCCTTTCATGTCTGTTGTCACTTGAAAACTGTGAACGAGATCAAGGTTTGGAAGTTTTCATGTAAGTGTAAATAAACGCATCACAGAAGTTTGTGTATCAGTACGTGTAAATGCATACGCCTTTACGCATATACTGTCCCAAGGCTGTCCTTGGTAAAGCTTACAGTATCTGCACAAGAACCATCAATACATACTACAATAAACGATGTTTAAAGTATATGCTTGTCTTATGTTTCTAATGCAGATTTGCTAGAACTGGTTTTCTTCAAGGAAAAAAAAATATTTCAGTGTATTATGTGACACCGGGAATGATGAGGAAACTTGTAGGATATTCGTTAATCGATACGCCTGATAGCAAGAACTATCACAGTTAATACAGATATTAAAGTGAGACAAGACTCCATCGATAAGACAGAGAGATAATTACTTGCGGTTCTTTTTCATGTACCCCTTATAGTCTTGGTCTTATCCTTCTAAAAGACACCGGTGGTCTTTGAACATAAGGAGGGGGACCATCTGGTTAGTCCATATAGGTGGGGTCAATAAATACTTGTTGGATTCTCATCTTAGCAGCTGTGTTTGTAAAACTTTAATAATTTCTCAGAAAAACACACATGGGAAGGAACATGAGAACACAGAGGTAGAAGGGGATATATACTCAGTCACTATAACTTAAAAAGAAACTAGAGTATCCCTAGATACTGTAATTGCAGGGCAACTAGCTAAATAATCATAGGCATCAGAGCCAGCGTCCAAACGCTCCTCAATCTTCATACCAAAAAAAAAAAAAAAATCTAAGTTAGCAACCAGGATATTCACTTATTAACTCGTACCTCTGTTTTTTTCTTTTTTCCCTGTTATCCTTTTTTTTTTTGTTCCTGCTGTAAAACTTCTTGCAAATTTTTTATGGGATATTTATTTCAGACGGGATATTTTGGAAGAACTATTTTAATGCTATGATTTAACCAGTGCATGTAGAGTACAGGTAACATATGCATGTATTTATGTCAGTGCAACAAACTACCGACTTTTTTCTTAGCATATTCATATCAATTCCTCTATTGTTTGGGAACGGATTTTGTGCTGCAATTACTTAAATTACATTACTCGAATCTTGTGTACATTTTGCTTATTTTCTTCGATGTTACTGTGAGCATATGTCAGTTGAATTTACGGTAATCCAATCAAGATGTCTTGGAGCCTCTCATTTTAATTTGCATCTGAAAACTGACGATCCTATGAATATTAACCTGAAGAATCTTTAACTCGAGATTTAATTCACTGAAAAATTTTGAAACTGAGACTGTTCGTCTGAATGTCTTTCTAAGAGTAGTTGCGAACGTTTGCTTGACCTGAAATTACTGTATTTTTTCCTGGCGTTTTAGAGAAACTTTGAAACTCGAAAATCTCCGCTGTGATGCCATAATCTAAAAATCATAGTTTTGGATAGCATTTTGTTGCCCTAAATAAAAATACATCGGCTGAAACCACTTTGTTCTTCTTCCCTTATTATTATTATTATTATTATTATTATTATTATTATTATTATTATTATTATTATTATTCGTCTTCTTCTTCTTCTTCTTCTTCTTCTTCTTCTTCTTATTATTATTATTATTATTATTATTATTATTATTATTATTATTATTATTTATAGCTAAAATAAGATTAACAATAAAATCGGGTTTATAAAATACAAAATCCACATTTATGTAAAGTAATGTATTTACAAATGATAAAATAAATTCCAGGAGCTTTCGAGAGCCTGCTCAGCTCCTTCTTCTATATCCACATTTCTAATGTATTTACAAATGATAAAATAAATTCAGGAGCTTTCGAGAGCCTGCTCGGCTCCTTCTTCAGCTGAAGAAGGGGCTCTTATTATTATTTTATCATTGTAAATACATTACTTTATAAATGTGATTTTGTATTTATAAACATATTCACGGGATTGTAAGATTTGCAAAATCGGGTTTCTTGTGTCCGGACAGTTTCGTGCTAGTTTTGATTTTCCAAGCACTTAGTTATTTAAAGATTATAAATATGTCTTAGCAGACGGTGGAGTGCTCAGTGCACAGATCCAGAATTGAAATTTGTCACGAATCCATGACTGAACATAACATCACAGATTCTATTTGAGTATTACGTCGTTCTTGTCATGTCTGCTTCAGTGATATGACGTGTCAGAAAAAGGGATAAGAATTTAGCCGTGAATTAGACTTCTGAATAACAGAGGTGTTAACTTTCAAGCTCTTAGCAGTTCTGTGTCGGAATTCTTTGCCTGGTGGAAATTAAAATTAAACTGAACCCGGCAATCCATTTGACGTTGAACCTTCATAAGGTTTCTGACAGTTAAAAGAACTATATACGAATGCATTCTAACCTTTTACTTTTCTTTAACTCGCCTGCTTTCTTATTATCCCGTAATATCTTTTAGTTTAACGGAAAAAAACTGAAACGGTAAATAAGAAAAATTATCAAAAAGCTTTCATGTTTATATGTTTTCCCCAACGATTTTAAAACCCTTCATTTTTTTTAGTGAAGAACTCTACAGCATATCTTTTTTATATTTCCTTTTTATATTTCCTATCTCACTAATCGACCAAACTCATTCTTTATTGTTAAATTTTACTTCCCTCTTAACTGAAATTTTCCTACTGAGGAGTGTTCGTTTCAACTAACACTTCTCTTGCGTTATCAGTATAAGATCTTTTTTTATTTTTCAACTGTTCTTCATGACCTTTGTAATCATTCTAACCCAGTGAAACCTGAGTTCGTATGTTGTCTCTTGTGCTTCCAAGAATCACGAAGAAGCTCTTATGTGGGACAAGGACAGTCTGATTAGATACAAATGAAAATGACTTATCGGATGACAGATAAGTTACGTTCATCTAACAAAGGCTTGGGATTCACTGAAGGTTAATTATTGTTCTATAAAGATGGCCATAATCCACATGAATAAAATTTATACAATACGAACGAAATAGCATATGCATATTAACCTCAAGTGAGGATTTACAGTAGTTGTTAACTGTAATGACAGCGGTTGCTTAGGGTAAGTCCAACGAGAATCTAATTCGGATTTCGAACCCTTGATTGAAATTACAGAAAAGTATGAGTTTCATTTTCTCGTGAATCAAAATGGATTTATTAACTTTGCGCGCATGAGTTTTTTTGTTCCTCATACAGCACTATAACTATTTGTGGCTCTCTCTCTCTCTCTCTCTCTCTCTCTCTCTCTCTCTCTCTCTCTCTCTCTCTCTCTCATATATGTATAATATACATATTTATATGTATATATATATATATTTATTTTTATACATATATGTATGTATATGTGCAGTATATACATACATATATATATAACCATGTATACGTATGTATGTATA
The DNA here is from genome assembly GCF_040412425.1 of Macrobrachium rosenbergii. NCBI lineage: Eukaryota > Metazoa > Arthropoda > Malacostraca > Decapoda > Palaemonidae > Macrobrachium > Macrobrachium rosenbergii. The sequence continues at coordinate 17,936,497 of NC_089761.1, forward strand.
TATATACATAGTATATGTATACATATATATATGTATAAAAATAAATATATATATATATATATATATATATATATATATATAAATATAAATATATATATATATGCTTATTAATGTGTATATCATATATGTATAGTTCAACACATATTCATTAGTTTCCTCATTACCCTAATAAAACTTGCAAAATATACATTAGGTACCGAGAAAAACAATGAATTATGAGTAACTGAACAAAATATATCGTGCTAAGTTTTATTTGAGAGAAGCTCTACTGGAAAGCACCCCTAAAAAATTCTGGTGGAAGTCTTAAGCGTAAGTGATGTACATAAATTTTTTACCAGAAGTCTCGCTGAAGGATGTCACCTCTAGTTTCAATCGAAGGAGGTCATGCAGATGTCCGGGTCTTTTTTTTTTTTTTTGGTCTTGATGTAGGCGAGGTCATGAATGTAGGTTCTATCTGAAATTACCCGAGAGCATTAAGAGATTCTGACTCGGACTTTGCTTGACCTTTAAAAAACATTTTCGTGCTTGAAAGAGTATTTATTCGGCAGAGGTCATGACAGCAACGAGATGTGTGGGAGTTTATATAACTGCTGATAGACTGACTGATTTATATATATATATATATATATATATATATATATATATATATATATATATATATATATATATATATATATATATATATATATATATATATACTACATTTATATATATATATATATATATATATATATATATATATATATATATATATATTATATATATATATATATACTACATTATATATATATATATATATATATATATATATATATATATATATATATATATATATATATATATATATATATATATATATATATATATTTATAGCTAGGTAGATCGACAGCTAGACAGATAGATAGATACACACACATATAAATATATAATGATTTATTTACTTGACGTTACAAATGTCAAAATTCAACTTCCTCTTCATAAACCTCAACAGAAACCTCATCAACAAATCTTCGTCCCTTAAAAACTCTACCTTGAAAAATATTATGCCCATTTAGCCCTTAATAATTTTGTAACTTGGTCAAAGCCACATTTAGTGGGTCTCTATTTATTCATTCTTCCTTCCTAAGTGGGCACTTAGTTCAGCAAGCTATTATTTTATTATTACTGGCTTTATCATTTAATAAGAATATCATTAACCACAACCACCAAGAATGACTCCTTTCATCCTTTGATTATCCATCTCTATTATTGATCATAATGATAATGTGATGGAACCTGTCATCTTGATCATTACGAAAAGTCGTTACGCTCATGATAGGGCAATGTTTCCTCACTCTCTCTCTCTCTCTCTCTCTCTCTCTCTCTCTCTCTCTCTCTCTCTCTCTCTTTCTGTGTGTGTGTGTGTGTGTGTTGTGCAAACACAGAGTGATTACAACTACCAACGTAATCATAACAGACCTCGTTAGCACTTTGAAGGTTAAAAGCGTAGCCCTCTAGAGCAGCAAAAATATATAAGGATCCTCCAGTAAGTGGACGTTGTTCAACCGTCAGATATTTATAATGAGATCGACTTTTACCTGAGCAGGGTTCAAGGTCGACATCATCACTCGATACAGTGACTGAAAATGGAACATCTGCCATACAGTTCTTGCATTTTCTGTTTTCTTGAAGAGCCGAATTTCACTTCGATCTCGTGTCTGTGGGTCTTTGTTTGCTCTCAGTTGTTTTCTGCCTTTTGATGGATTTTTCTTTCTCATCATTATAAGCTGGATAGAAGTGTGTGTGGGTGTGTTTTTTTTTAGGGAAGAATATATCCACAGTATTCATAATTTTTTTCTAAACGTATTTCCTCCTCTAGGTAAGAAGGGTTTCAATGGAACAACCGAAATGATGTGAGAACAATGAATATATATAGTAAATTAACTCTAGTGTACTTTTATACGAAAATGAAGCAGTTACAGGCATAAAAAGAATGTCTTCTTTACATGGAATTTACAGACTAATGTACGTTTTAGTTTCAGAGTGAAGAATGCAGACAAAAAACATTAATGAATAATTAATATTTTCTGCTAGTGAAACATCTGTAACATAAGACAAAGGAAGGCATAAAAAGATTGTCTTTTTTACACGGAATTTACAGACTAATGTACGTTTTAGCTTCAGAGTGAAGAATGCAGACAAAAAATATTAATGAATAATTAATATTTTCTGCTAGTGAAATATCTGCAACATAAGACAAAGGAATAATTTTCACCAATATAGTTAATATGCCAGGATATCAAACAGATTAAAGACACTAACATTTTCGAAGGAAACGAAATGTCTGCTGGTGACGAGGGCTTAAGAGGAAACAGCAGAGGGGTTATTATTACTTTGTAATGAGACAAAGAAACAAAGGCGTTCTCTATCGTTGTGCATTTACTGATGGCAGAAAGATATCACATACAGGAAAAGCAATTGTGACCGTACTCGTCAATGGCATGGGTGTAGGCCGATATCAAAGCGAGAATGGATGAAAGAATTATTCAGTTGTTTTCCAGATCTGGCAAATTGACCACACAACGGTACCTTGACAACACGGCATTTGCAGATAACAAAGGTGGAATCGCAAGTTTATCAAAAGGAAGTCAGGTGGATGCGCCCAGTTCATCATAATAAGTTAGCTCTAACAATGAACCAAACACTGGCATAGGAAATATATCCTAATGAGGAGTTCCAGGCTCCAGCGACGACGAAATGTCCGCAAAGGACGAAGGGAATAGTCCCCCGTCGGCAATCGTCCGCGGACCGATTTTCTCTTACGCGTATTGATTTTGACTTTGTCTGGCGTGTTATTGCTTGTCCAAAATGGTCTTGTGCTCTATCACAATAGTTTACTATTTACACGTTTCTTTATTTTCTGCCTCGAGGCTTGAAAAGCTTCAAAGGTTAACGATAACCATTTTACGTGAGCTTACAGCAGAGCGTCGTTCGCTCGTGGATGTTTTGAAATACGAAAACAGATTGCAAGTGCCAAATATTTGGACAGAATCGTGGGACAGCATTTGAAGGAAATGTCATTAATTATTTCAAATGTCATTAATTATCGTGTGGCAACAAATGAATGCGTGGCTAGCGTGGTATATTGCACCCTATTTTTGTGAAGTTATGATACACAGGTATTTGATCAACATAGAAAACAAAAATCAAGTGCCGCATGAATTTGGATAATGACTGAGACACACAAACAGACATAATTTATATATATATATATATATATATATATATATATATATATATATATATATATATATATATATATATATAATATATATATACAGTATATATGTATATGTATATATATATATATATATATATATATATATATATATATATATATATATATATATGATGTTTGTAAGTGATGTACATATCCATAAATATATACAATAATTCCAATATTAATAAATTGCTAACTTATTGTGAGTGTGTGCGTGTGTGTGTGTGAGAGAGAGAGAGAGAGAGAGAGAGAGAAGGTACTTAATGTCTAGGGAGTACGAGAGTGTGCGAAAAATAGATGAGATTGGCACGATGCTTGCGTAAGGGAAAAGGCTGCCCAATTGCTCATGAGTTTATGTAACCAATCAACTGGGCTGATGCTATTGACGTTTTCTAGCACCGGTGATTCATCCTTGATTCTGGGGATGAGGGATGGCGAACGTGTCTTTGGAGCCACTACCTAAAGGAACAGACGGGCATGCATATTATATATACTATATACAGTATATATATATATATATATATATATATATATATATATATATATATATATATATATATACACATGTGTGTGGCGTATATATATTATATATGTGTGTATAATTAGTTTAATTATATATATACATAATATATATACATATATATACTGTATATAATGTTAATTTGGCTATGTACAACAAATACCACACCTACCATCGTCACCCATTCATGGGAGAAATGGCTCGTTTTCTTTAACCGATTGCGTATCTGGAATGTCTTTGATAACAAGTACGAACAGTTGTAGTGTCGTACTCAACTCGTTCTTCAAAAGTCTGCCATAGGATGTGATTATCTGCTCTACAGTCACGTGACTCTAGGTACCATGGTCCTCCTATTCCTAACTTGCATTTCTTTATAAGTATTTGGGATGCTACTTTGGCTTGTTATCTACGCGTCACCTACTCCGAGGTGCTAGTACTATAAACACCGTAAGGTAAATGTAAGTAGACGGCCGCACAAAGGTGTCGGTTATTAATATAATAATTTGTCGACCATACAATGTAGAAATGGGTATATATAATACTTTGATCCTCGAAGGGCTAGTATTAAACACGGCGTCCAAAGGAGCTTCCGCCATGTTTAGTACTAGCACCTCGGATTAAGTGATGTATAAACAAGACAATGTAGCACCGTATTTTGTGTGCACGGAATTTTAATTAAACTTAATTTGTGTCGTGATGGAAATGGGTTTCGGGAACGCATATTAAATTATATGTACCGTCCTTATACTAATTATTCTGGCGATCTTTCGTGAAATTTTCGAAAACTCTTTAGGCTTATTTCAACAAAAATTCTGGGAAATATCTACATATAATGAAACCCCCTGATTTTTCATCAAGCATTCGTTGGTAGTTTTTTTTTCAATATGGCCAATTTTGGAATCGCTTCTCGACTAAAAAGCTACCCTAGGTATGACGGTTAGTCACATATTTATATATAAGTAATTTATAATACACACCATTCAAATTAGTATAGGCATAAGTAAAACTGTGACTGCCAATAAGTCTAACAATGATGATGTTTTATTTAAAAATATTTGTGTTTTATCTATGTCATTTATCATTAGTTATAACATCTACAGGCAGGCTCTGGATTTACATATAAACTGTAGCCAATGACACCTAATCACGCTAGTAACTTTGCCGAAATTATTTAGTATTTTGCAACTTTTGTCATTTGAAGGGAACTTTTGCATTTAGCTACATCTATTAGTTTGGAAATCGCTTGGTAATTTTGCCAGAAATGATTGTAACTTCTAGCCGACGATAAATAGCAAGTTAATTTCTAATCCCTTAGCTTTATCATCGTCTGTTTAATATCAGTTGCACATTTACCCTCTGGAAAGTGTTGCAATATTCAGCGGTGGCACAGGAGAGAACCACATGAAATTGCTGCGCTACAGGTTTTGTAAAACCCTGCTACCACTACAAATATGTACGAGAGTTTTCACAGTTGTAAATTATAATATAATAATCTGCTTTGGTTCAGCGATCTCATCAGCCGCAGAAAAAAATAGTTTTATATCGAGTGAACATGTTCTCATATTCACACCAAGCTATGTCTCAGCATGGCAGGCGATCATCATCATCGCGATGATTTTTCTATTTTTTAAGTTCATTTGCTTATTTAACTCAAATTGGTTTCTCTACGGGATTTTCGAACGACGCTGCGGTTGCTGGTTACTTGATTTGTACCTTGTACTGTAGTTATCATCATATACTCCTCACGAACACAATTTTGAAAAATAAACGAAGGACCCTAAGACCTGCAGCTCCATTGGTACAGAGCTTTGTCTTACAAAAATTTCTAAACAGAAGTAAAATAAGTACACATCGCATCTCCCCCACCCCACTACCCCCGCCCCTCTCCACCAACTCACCTCCATTGACTGAACGTGTGTACTGAAGAGAATATTATCAAGTACACGATTATTCACTGTCTCATGAATCACTTTACCACTTTCCTGAAATAAACCCGGGAATTGCGATAAAGTAACACGTGGGAATATCCTCTTTTTACCCAGTCATATTTAATTTTGTTTTCCTATTTGACTTCTGACTGACATTTTAAGCTGCAACTTGTTAAGCCACTAGCGGATCCAGGGGGGTCACGTGGGCACGTGCCCCCCATGAGAAAAAAAATTATAAAATAATTATATTGAAGATTTGGATAATAACATAAATAAATATAAAAAGGGGAAAATGAAAAAATTGACTAAAGGAATATATATATGTATATATATATATATATAATATATATATATATATATATGTATATATATATATATATATATATATATATATATATATATATATATAATATTGTAAAATGAAAATTTGCCCCATGAAATTTTTCTGATCAGCTGGTGCGTAAAGCTCTGATTTTAATGGTTTTTAATTACATTCCTTTGACTACTAAATTACACATGAGTTTTTCCTTCTTTGAGAAGGCTGAAACCTATCCACTGAAGTTCGTTTATTCTCACTCCTTAATCATGTCCTAAGACTAGGTTAGCGTCAATGTCCCAGATTCTTTCAGTCCCTTACTGCCAAAGTGACAGGGACATCCCGCTGCCAGGGCACCCCATATCCCAAGGCAGACAGTCCATGTCCCACGCGAGAGGGGAATTCCTTGCGTCGTATCACTTCGCTTTTGTAGGTTCTCATTCTTTCTGTGTTTCCTCCCACTCCTCTTTGGTTTCATTCACCGAGCGAAGGGGATAATTCAGAGGAACGGACAGAAACAGGGAGCTGCAGGAATTCCAACAAGCTGATTATTTATAGTCGATTAATTGTCAAGAATTTGTACTTCTATTTTTTTAACGTTGATATCTGGTAGCGTCAGCGCTTTAAATAGAATGAGTAGCTCAAGAAAATTAAAGCATCAACGCTCTTTCATGAACACACTTTTACTCGGTTCATGCAAATACACACGCGCGCACTCACTCGTCCACACGCACACACACAGACACACACACACGCATGTATATACTTATATATATAGTGCTTATATATATATATTATATATATATATATATATATATATATATATATATGCTATATATATATATATATGATAGCATTTATGTATGTACGTGAGCATATATATACATATAATCATCAGCAATCACGCCCAAACATACCTATAGATATATGCATGTTTTTGTCTGTTTATTTGGTTCTTAAATCGTTAAAATCCTGATTCTGCATATTACAGGACACCTAATGCAATTAAAAACAAATAAACAAGAGACCTAACAATTAAAATAACTCATTCACAACAAATAACCAGTGGCGTAACTAGCGCTAGTTGCGCCCGGGGCGGACTCTGAAAGTGCCGCCCCATTCCCGTGCTAAAAAGTACTTAAGTGGTGAAAATTAAACGCACATTATAAGCCTTAATATCTCATTCGTTTGTTTTATTTCATAAAGCTAAAACAAAAACAACACAGCAGACTTACAACGGGTTGCCGTTGTCAAAAATCGCTTACTGTCCAACAGCAGAGTCGATAAATCGCTGTTCAGTGTTCCGTTCAGAAGAAATATGCAAGAAAATCTAGAATTATGCCAGACCAGACCTGCTCAGAAAATGCCAGTGCCACCGCCCCCGAACAGTTCCGGCCGGGTGACCCCTCCCACGCCACACAACTGCAAATAACACCCTAGATCGTCCACAAAGAGACTTAAACCCCTGCCAAGAAAAGGGAATGAATTCGGAACCAAAATTCCCGATCGTCGGAAACTCAGTTCTTTCAGGGAAAGCAGTTTTGTTTCTAGTCTTACCTCTCTTAACTTCCAGGAAAGTACAGTTATAAAAGTTTGAAAACACTCTCTCTCTCTCTCTCTCTCTCTCTCTCTTGCTATTATCCCCTAAATCGAACCGGCCAAGTGGAAACCCAAGGGGAAAAAATTCTGGAGGAAAACTGTTTTTCCGATTATTTTTTTCTGTAAGTGGGATGCGATTTTCACATGGTTGAGCTGCTTTCTTCTTTATTGCGAGTTTTTATGGCATTATTTATTTGTTTGTTTTTGTTCTTCATAGCTTTCATTCGCTCTTTTACGTCTTAGCTATCATCTTCTTCAAAAGAGGCTGAACAAACTATTAACAGTGAAGTAGCACAAACAGCAACAGAAATAATAATAATAAGAATGACTATTCGACACTATATTATTATTATTATTATTATTATTATTATTATTATTATTATTATTATTATTATTATTATTTTGGGGGGGAACTGTCATTCTTCGGGTAAATACTGCAACTGTTACCAAAAAAACAAAGCAACAACATCTAATTGTATGTCAAGAGCAAAGTAGCGACAAATGAATTACGTAACATGCTAAACCTTATTACCTAATATGAAAAACGCCGTAACGCACATTTCATTAATGTCACCTTTGGTCACCATGAAACATGAGTGGCGTAGAACCATAATGAGGTCCTTCTGCTTATGTCAAATGAAACTATTATGAAATCACTCGTCTATATGTCTCATTGAAAGTGTAAAAAAAAGAAGAAAAAGTTTCATTCATGGCATCTTGTCCCATCATTCAATGTTGATCGGTCCGGCGCTCGAGAGAACTCCCCCCGGTACTTTTTGCCCCTGACTATTTAAACGTTGTTGGCTGGTTCTTCTGTAATCATTTGCCTAGTCTATGTTTATCAATTTACATCTACATGTGCAAGTACAGAATATGTGTGTACATGAATGCAAGATATATATATATATATATATATATATATATATATATATATATATATATATATATATATATATATATAATATATATATATATATATATATATATATATATATATGTATATATATACACTTGTGTATGTATATATATACACTTGTGTGGGGTATATATATATATATATATATATATATATATATATATATATATATATATATATATATATATATATATAACATATATATATATATATATATATATATATATATAAATATGTATATCGATATATACTGTATATAAATATGTATATCGATATATATATTATATATTATATATTGTGTGTGTGTATGCGTATGCATGTATGTATATACACTATGTGTGTGTGTGTGTGTGTGTGTGTGCAGAAATCACGGAAATTACCACGTGACGAGCACGAAATGTGCATCGTCACGAGGGAGGTTGAAAGACTCGATTGTGTCTTTAACTTTCGTCTCATCTTCCGATTCACAATGAACCAAAACACAGCTGCGTCGAACTTATACCAGACTTGCGTTCTCTAAGGGATCAGCTTCCTGGTGACCTCACATGAATCGGCATTGCCAATGCAAAGCAGCCCAGGGATCGGGCTTAAATTTCGGCCTCTTGTGCTGGTAACGATCATGGGTTCAAGGATGTCTCTCTGGAGAAGTCACTGACCTGAGTTAAGCCAGTGAGTTGCCACGCATTGCTTGTCAGATCTATTGAGTTCATTTTTATGCTGTTATTTTTTTAATATATAAAAGCCTTCAAATTTTGGCCTCAATAAAACGGACATCTCAAGTACGCATATGACATTAGGCCATATTTTACATTATTGCTGTTTCTTGGGGCATTTTTATTTATTATTTTATTCGATGTTTGGTTATATTCGGACTACCTTCAAGTTCAGTTTCTGAAAACGAAAAGCATTTACAACTCATATAAGAAGGTCAAACCCATACACCATTTATTGACTTATTTCTTCTAACTGACCATTTTAAAAGGTTTTCTTGGAAATATTCACAGAATTTTCTTAAATATTTCATCCGGGGTGGGTGTTTAACGTAGGTACTAGCAATCTCCTCGATTTTAGTAAACTTATCCTCAATGCACTCAGGGCCAATTATTCCTAAGTTAATTAAGAAACCCCAAGTTATTGCAATAAAATAATACACAATACCCGATGGACAAAATGTATTCGGAGGCATTTACACAAGTCTCAATATATCTTACAAGTAATGCCATGGCAACCAGTTGGCCTAAGTAAGGCCAGTGCTTTCAGAAAAACTTCCTTGAAATCATGATAGTTGCCAGCACAAGAGGCCGAAATCTAAGCAGAACCCCTGGGCTGCTTTGCATTAGCAATGTATTATCTTCTTTTCACAAGGCCGATTCACGTGAGGTTTCCAAGAAGCTGACCCCTTAGGGAACTCAAGTCTGGTACAAGTTCGACACATCTGTGTTTTGATTCATTGCGAGTCGGGAGATAAGACGACAGTAAGAGCCACGGTCGAGTCTCATATTTCCTGTCGTAGCTGGATATATATTTTATGCTCATCTCGTGGTAACTATAGTGATTTCTGCACACAAACACACCCACGTGTATATAAATACGTATATACGCACACAGACATGCACATATATATTATTGTTAAATACATGTTTACCTGAGTAATTTCGCGAACAAGAAAAAAAGAGTAAAATGAAGAAACTGTACTGAGAAGTACACATGCATCACATGTCAAGGAATTGAAAATAAGTTCTATTTAAGTATCATGTAAACGACAGATTCTTCGAGTCATTGACAGCTTCTTTGATAGGCAAAATTCTTTCTTCAACTTTCGCTTTACATAAATACGCTTTAGGGACTGGTTCCAATTCTGAAAGAATCTACATTCTTTGTTACATCATGTTCTAGAAAAATTCTCTCAAGTTTGAATGGTTCAGAAATACAAAAATCAAAATCATTTAAATCATGTACTATATAGACTGTATATATATATATATATATATATATATATATATATATATATACATATATATATATATATATACATCATATATGTATATATATATATATATATATATATATATATATATATATATATATAAATGCTTCACACTACTTGATACTTTGTCACTAATGAAACAAATGAAGACGCAATGAAGAATTTCTGCATCCGTTGTAGGACTCGGACCCACACCCGATATATCAGAATGAGGTTAACTAGTAGTGACAAGCTTATCCAAAACGGGCGGAGAAACTGAGATGTTATCGTGACTATTACAAATACACACACACACACACACACACACACACACATATATATATATATATATATATATATATATATATATATATATATATATATATATATATATATATATATACATACGTACATACATATATACTGCATATATGTAAAAGTGTGGTAAAAACAGTGACCAGAAGATTTTTCTTTCTCCTCTCTCTATACATATGCTATATATATATATATATATATATATATATATATATATATAGATATATATATATATATATATATATATATATCTATATATATATATATATATACATATATATATATATCTATACATACATACAAATACATACGTACTTACATATAGCCCATATATATACATATTACATATAAATACACACACATTTCAGATGGGTGCGTGTGTGTAATAAAAAATAAAAAAAACAGTATTTACTTCGTTTGAGAAAACTGCTTTCAGTTACCAACTTTTCGCATAATAATGTTGAGAGATTTTCATCTTCAGGCAATCATTCACAGCCGTTATAAGCCGCGTAGTCATCCGCTAAGAAAGACTAAAAAACTCAAACTGAATGCATGCCGAAGGTAAAAAAGATATCTATTGACAAAAATGCAGCAAAGAGTAAAAACACAGGACGACGCCTTACAAATTAAGAAAGAGTTCTGGCCCATTTAGCATGAATCTAACATTTAATCAGGACCATCCACCTGTCCAGCCATGTTTCTCATTAGAATGGGGTCACTTGAGCATCTCCCTCTCCTTCTCCTCTGCCGCCCCCCACCCCCGAAAAAACGTACAAAAAAGAGGTGGGGGTACGGAAGAATGTAATGGGTGGGACGGCTTAGGAGAAGGGAGGATGGAAGGCACCTTCTGTATGTGTGCGTGGCGAAGTAAGATAACACCACATCCAATTATTTCCGTTACAACGAGAAGGAGACTGGCACTCCCGAGGCGGTGCCCTACCTCTCCGTCAGTTTCTTTTGAAAAAAAGAGAGAATAAAAGAAAAGACCCTTTGCAAAAAGAGTAAATAAGACCGAAAATCTTCTCGTTTCGGGCTTTACTTCTTGTGTCCGTTAGTGATTGAATTATACCCCTGATGCGAGAAGATGCAAAACAAAGCTTTTGTTTTTTTCGCGTTTCTTATTTTCTGAATCCCGTGGGGGTAGAGCCGTCAGTGCACCTCAGGCGGTGCACTGTAGGCATTACTTAAGATTTTTTGCAGCGTTCCTTTGGCCCCTTTTACTCTGACTCCATTTCCCTTTCAGTGCTAAATGACTTCATAGGTCCCAGAGCTTGGTCTTTGGCCTAAATTCTCTCTCTCTCTCTCTCTCTTATTTTCTGAAAGGAAGGAAAGTCTTTGATACCTATGAGAGATCCGTTGTCTTCGAAAGCTGAGAAATTTGTGATGTGCATCACATGCACATCATAAATTTCAACGCGGGGGAAATTAATGATATTCATCACATTCCCTGGAAGTGAAAAATATGTAAAATATTCGTCAAAAGTTCTAAATTTATAAAGAGAAAAAGAATAGATGCTTTGCATCAAATGCCCCTTTTCGAAAATGAGGATGACCTGCTTTTGAAAAGAGAGGAGACATTATTTTTTTTTTTACCTTATATGCTGCTTTTAAATACGGTAAAACTAAGAACGAAAGCTTTCAGAATTTATACAGCAAATAAAATGACAAAAGAAAATTTCAGATTCTGCCCCATGTTGCGAAAGATGGTGAATATTTGTCAGTCGTTTTAAATTACAGTAAAATATACAAAACTTATAACATCCATCAATGCACTATTGAATATTCTGAAAAGGTACAGAACACCAAGTTATACGAAATCACATTGAAAACAGATAAAGGTGCTAACGAGAAGTGCAGGTATTTCTGTGTGTACTCCCAAAGTACTTTATTTTGGTTCCTCGCAAGTGTTCCTAATCAAGATGGTCGTAATGGCTGCGTTGATGTGCTGTTCTGGTGTGCACGAGACACTTCAACAAGAACAGAACAGAATAGAATATAGAATTTAGGCCAAAGGCCAAGCGCTGGGTCCTATCGTATCATTCAGCGCTGAGAGGGAAATTGTTAGTAATGTTTGAAAGGCGTAACTGGAGGGAAACCTCGCAGTTGCACCAGGAAATAATTTTTAGAGAGGGTGGAGAGTCTGATGGAAGAAAAAGAAAATGAACGGAGGTACAGTAAAAGAAATGGGAGGTTGCAACTAGGGTCCGAAGGGACACTGCAAAGGCCCTTATGTTAATGCCTACAGTGCACCATGAGAGGCGCACTAATGGCGCTACTTCCTACGGGGGCTTAAACAAGAATAATGAGAAGAAAAGAAAGAAAATACGAAAATGTGTATGGCGGAGCTTACAAATGTCACTTGGTCACTGCCCCCTGATGGCCCGATGGGGATATGGGGCGGGGGGGGGAGGGAAGGAATATTATTGCGCTCTAGTTAAATTGCCATTGTGTAAAAGATGAAATATCTGCATTTCTGGACATAGGCCATCTTACCTTGCATTTGGACCTGAGACTTTGTAGTAATACGCCTTTACAAAAACTCTGAAGAATTCGAGAAGTTAAGAGAGCATTGTGGTTAATGCAATTATATACGCATCTAGTAAAAAGTGACCTTTAGCTTCTATGTATATATCTTCTTAAATGCTTGTCCGTTCTCGGATCTTTTGATTACCTGTGCGTGATTTTGAGCACAGCGTGAATCTCCTCACTTATGAAAGTCTGACTACAAAATAAATATCTTAGTATATTATCTATGTTTCTGGGTATCGCATGTATCTGTACCTGTTAATTTTTTTTTTTTTGCGTATGTGCACTGGACATATGCCTCGGGATATATAACCCTGACACGCAAAGATGAGAAGTACACCATTGTTGACGAAATCACTGAAGATTCCATCCAGCGTCCTTTTTTTCCCTATAGGCTCCCTTTAGGCATATTTATTCTGTTTAGGTGGGTGTGCGCACGTGTATAAATATAGTTTGCATCCATACCAAATGAATATGGAATTTTTGATGCATAAATATAGTCGAAATATGATCAACTGTTCCAATAACAACAGAGTAAGGCTGCATTTGAGTACAACCAAACACCTGCGCCAAAAGAGTGACAGTCCCACGGCATTCCCCCACCACCTCCGACTACGAACAGGCGTAGTCTGCTAACAACAAGGCACCTAATTCGCTGGTTAGGTCAGCAGGGACACATTAGATTTTTCAGAGACAGGTTAAAATCGTTTCGCTTTCCATTACATGGAACAGCGAGGTGAGGTTGGAAACCATTGGGTATTCGGTGTTCTTTATATATATATATATATATATATATATATATATATATATATATATATATATATATATATATATATATATATGTGTGTGTGTGTGTGTGTACATGTATGTATATAGATAGACAGAGATATATATTTATTATATATATATATTATTTATATTTATAATGTTATATAAAAATATGCATATATATATATATATATATATATATATATATATATATATATATATATATATATATATATATATATATATATGTATACACACACACACATACACATATATATATTTAGAGACGGAACGTGAGAACGGGAATAATGTTTCTCATAGAGACCTGCGTATCGCGCCTGAGGATCAACCAAACAACCATTAATTCAGATAGGGAGGGAGATGAGACTGAAAGCCTCTTCATCTAATTTAGTAAACTGATTCTCTCTCTCTCTCTCTCTCTCTCTCTCTCTCTGGTAAATCTATACGCCAAACTCAAAGCGAGTTTATCTCAATTTCGCTGATTAATTCCGTGCATTTTCAGTCTCGAAAATGGATTGGTCTGTCACTCTGTCTCAGTGGGTCATTTTCCGGTCTGTTTGTCTTTATCTCAGACATACAGGGCGCCAGTCTGTAAGCCATTGTTAGTATAACCTCGTTTGTCTTTTCCACTCTCTCTCTCTCTCTCTCTCTCTCTCTCTCTCTCTCTGTGTTTGACAGTGAAAAGAGAGGAAGAAGGGGTTCTGAACGACCTCCCAGGCAAGAGCAAATACAGCGAAATGAACGGGGCTATTTCTGCTTAGTGACGATCGACTTCACACGAATCCGTGTTTGCACCTGTCGAAGGTCGACTGTGTTTACATTCCTCTCCCCGGGTCGCCCACCCCTATTTCCTCATGGCGAGAGAATTCCCGGAAGATCTCCCATCTCATTATGACCTAGATTAATTGACTGAATGACTGAATTGGCGTTGCAACGGCTATTGGCACTAGTACCGTTTTCATCTGGTGATATTAAAACATACATGCAAGTTCAAACACGCAGTCACTAACACACAGACACACACACACACACACGCACACACATATATATACACGTGTGTTTATATACATTATTTAACTATAAATTTATTCAAATTTGCAAACTGCATGTATTAGATAATTTCATATGTTTATACTAGCACGGGACCAGTAACCCAGATGCTATGTTTTATATTGAAAATTTTCACATTTTAAATCTTAGAATGTGTATATTAAACCTTGAATATGCATTTATTATTCTGCTTTCATCCATGTTATTTCATTTCATCATCATGATGGCAAGCTTTCATAAAAGGCCTCATAATTTAGAAAATCTGCGGTATTCGGATCTATAATTTCACTTTTTTTGTTTTTCATTCATACACAATAAAAACACGAACTTGTAATTGCCAGGATATTATTATAAAAGTAATTGCAGACGTTTGGTTATCGCATGCGCAAGCACTTGAGAAGTATTCTGTTCTTGATAACCTAACTCTTCTTCACCGAGAGCCGCATAAAAAAATGATTAGGCGTTTTAATTATGAAGGTAAACGGCGCAGTTTAGTTGGAAATTAATATGACAGCAGAGAAAATTTCTTGGCTATCAACCCTCCAGTTTTTCACGAGACAATGCCAATAGTTTCTTTCCCCCCTGCTGTGCGTCTTCCCTTCTGTTTGGTTCCCATGGAAACCAGACAGCAGTGATGTATGTACATATGGTTTATTTCTGCTCTATTCAGTACATAAATGAAATCATGACGACATATATACACACATATATATATAAATAATTATATATATATATATATATATATATATATATATATATATATATATATATATATATATTATACACAAACACACACACACACACAAACACACACACACACACACATATATATATATATGTACGTGTCATCTAAATCTGCATGTATTCGTTTATTTTATTTCCGTAATGTGAGAACATCATGAGTAATTATAAATTAAGATCCCCTTAAGTTCACCTCACCAGGTTCTGCCGTACCAACAATGTTGTCCACCACGAATCGGGAACATTATACATAACTTTTCTAAACCCTGACCATTCGAAATCTTTCCGGTCTTGAGGTATTCACTAGTTAGTCGTTTAACTAAAACATTATTAAACAATTTATCAAGAATTTATCAACAACGGGATTATGAATAATACAATTTCATTTCTTTCTCCTATGCGTCTTAACATATTTATTTGCTGTTCATTAAGCTCCAAATATTGTACGGAATTTAATAACGAAAATGAAACTCAGTCAATAATGTTTTCATGACTAATCCCCGACCCACCCGCCCCCAACACCGCCACGCCCACGTCCTGCTTACTCGGCTCCTTAAGAGGCCGGCTCGAGTTCCCTCACCTATCCGTGCCCCTCTCAACATACCCAGTGAACCTAAAGGATATGTGAGAGGCTGTCCTTTGTTCGCGAACCCTATTCACCCCTAAAAGGACGTATACGAGATATTTATTCCGTACCTCCGAACTGGTTTGTAGCCGGCGACCATATGATCGTTTTAGTATTCTTGTCGCGCTGTCTACCATCACCTCTAATAATAATAATAATAATAATAATAATAATAATAATAATAATAATAATAATAATGTATAAGAAGAAGAAGAAGAAGAAAAGAAGAAGAAGAAGAAGGAGAAGGAGGAGGAGGAGGAGGAAAAAGAACAAACAAAAGAAGCGCGTATAACGCCTAATTAACGTCTCTCTTAGGAAATTTTTGGGGGCACTTGAGAATCCCGTCTGACAAGCTAAGGGTTTTGGAAGCCGGGATGTGCAGCAGTGGTCCTTGATATTCAAGAGGACGTTGCAGCAAGGAGTTGGTATTAAAATTCACAGCTTACTTAAAGCATTCATTAAGACCCACTGGAGTGCAATAGGCAATACCAAATTGCTGTTTGTCAGGGGCCAGCAATAACAATTACCGTAGATTTGTAGCTTCTGGTGTTCTATAACTCTCCTTGTTTCACTTCAAAATTTTATACATGATGAACGATGGACACATAATGTACTCCACTGTACCGGATGATATATCCAGTCTCACTTATGAGATAGTGGTAATTTAAGAGTACCCGTGGTTGGTATATGAAGGGCATGCGCTCAAATGTTGCTTAATAATTTTAAGAGAATTTGCGGAACCTAAGATTTATTGGCGTTCCCTACGGCGAACAGGGTCTATTACGATCTAGTGATTTAAGACGATAATGCACCGGTAAGCGCTTCGGCTATAATAATATTTTGTGGCTTTTCATGCACATACAAAATCCTTAAAGATGTGAGACTACCAAGTAATATTTCAGAAGCCGGTGTTGTACGAACCAAAAAGGATACTTTAAGAGCTGCTGTGAATTTTCATTTTTCACTTAGCAAAGCTGCATTTTCTGTCATAGATTCCTCCCTTGGAAGTTTGAAGGATATATTTTTTTAATTTCTCCTTTAACCTCTAAGTATGGGTTAAGCAATGCGCAAATTAACAGTATACATACACAGCTTTAATATATAATTAAGCCAAAGGCCAAGCACTGGGACCAATGAGGTCATTCAGCGCTGAAACGGAAATTGATAGTATAAGTTTGAAAGGCGTTACAGGAGGAAAACTTCGCAGTTGCACTATGAATCAGTTGATAGGAGAGGGTGGAAAGTAAGATGGATGAAAGAGAATATGAAAGGAGATACAGTAAAAGGAACGGAAGGGGGTGTAGCTAGGGACCGAATGGACGCTGCAAAGAACCTTAAGTAATGCCTGCAGTGCACCACATGAGGTGCATTGACGGCATAACTCCCCTGCGGGGTAAAATACTTCATGTATATCATAAGAACATTATAAAATGATGCTAGTGTGTGTGTGTGTTTCATCTACTTACATCTACTTGCACGCATGTACATATATGAACACGCCATATGCAATCCCTAGAGGCCTAAGATTTTGAAGATTAAATGCAAGCAATTTGCGCATAAGCAAACATCATCCGAAAATGAAGGAGATGATCTCATGGTCGTTGCTCATTCAGTGCTAGGCAACAGGGCAGTTTTATCTTGTTCAACCCATGATATTTGCTGGTTACACGAAGATAAAATTATCAGTTATGCGTCCATGACGCTTACGTTGACAAAACCAATTTGTAGGATGTCTCCATGTCTAATTTTGGTAGCAAGTATGTACCGTGGGCTGCTTGCACATTACAAGGCGTTTACACATACATGTTATATACAGTATATATATATATATATATATATATATATATATATATATATATATATATATATATATATATATATATATATATAATATATATATATATATATATATATATATATATATATATATATTATATATATATATATCATATATGTAGATATATATATATATATATATATATATATATATATATATATATATATATATATATATATATATATATATATATATATATATATTCACTAAATAACAGGAAAACCCTTCTGAAGACTTTCTACCGTACAACATATACAAAGGCATATATACTCGTGTAAGTACCTATATTCGGTATGTTTGTGTATGCTACATTATTCTAACAACTGTCATTACTTTTTCTTCTTCATTATCGTAGGATCCCAAAAGATTTCATACAAATTGGTTTCCACGAGGATTTCATGACTAACAATTATTTTGGTAGGTAATTTAAAGTAGGATCTTGATGCAATTCTGTATTCAGATAAGTTTATTGAAACTATTTCATATGACCGAGTTACTCTTTGAAACTAATAAAAACCCACATACACAAAATTCAAGGAGAGTAATCAGTTTATTTCTAATTTATTTCTCATTGGATTTTATATCCTAAGGTGGAAAATGCATAATACAACTTGCGTTTAAGTGTCACTTAGTTTTTCGTTTCGAAGCGACATGCATCACTTGTTATACAGAGAACGGTTGATGACTTAACAGGTATCCACAAACACTCAACTTAGTGAACTCTTATTATTATTTGCTTATACGCCTGGCAGTCATACCTAAAGCAGGTGTGCCTTACATCTGTTTCCGCGGTTAACGGCATCTTGAATTGTACTGTACGCAGGACAGCCACGTCCAACGTTACAAAGCAGGTGTAGTATGCATCTATTTCACACCTCAGGGCAGCGCTGTAGCCAGCTATGACTTCAGGTTTAATCAAGACTAATATTCATCTATTCGGCATTTTATTCCCTCCGCTGAAGGTCGCGTAGAATAACGACGGCCCTTTTGGTTTCTACGAGAAGGATTATTTTACTCGCCGTTTAAATAGATGCAATAATCGAAAAAATTCTCGTGTATGCCGGGAGGTTCATTTCCTTTATTTGTTTATTTTTGTCTTCGATATAATCACGGCCGTGAAACAGCCTAATTATAGAGTAATTACTGAACATTTTAAATGCTCAGTATTATTCTTTCTAGACATAGCATTCGATTTTTAATACTTTGATTACTTCATTTCCGATTAGATTTGGTTATGTGGTATGTCCTGACTTTATCTTCTCGTTGTGATGTACAAAAGATCTAAATCCTTCTCTGTATATTTGTAGTGCTCATGTTTACTCTGTTCTTCACAGTATGCTTAGCCAGCTGCTTCCTAATTAGCAATCAAAATTATTGCTGTTAGAAAAATGCACGTTAAAAGAAGAAGAAGAAGAAGCCTTGCTCACAAATGTTTTTAAGATTTCCGACTAATATTCCTTTTGCTGTGAATAAACTAGAAATATCAGAAATGATTTTCCTCTGCTTTATTGGGGGGAAGGGGTTCGTTTTTATATCTAAAGTTCACAACAACAAAACCACAATTTCACTTTGAATGGGCAAATTTTTGTTAGGTCTATGTGCTTTCTATTAGATATCTTTCGTAAAATAAGTCTAATCCTTCGGGCCAGCCCTAGGAGAGCTGTTAATCAGCTCAGTGGTCTGGTAAAACTAAGGTATAGGCTACTTCACTTTTTTGGGGGGGTTCATCTCTTACAGTAGTTAAAAGCACCGGATGAATTTTAGCCTAAAATGTTTCTGTGTGTATATATATATATATATATATATATATATATATATATATATATATATATATATATATATATATGGTGGCGCAGTGGTATGATTCTCGGCTACCAGTCTAGAGGGCCGGGGTTCAAATCCTGCCGCTCACTGATGGCTTGGATTGCACCACTGCAAAAATCCAGCAGCCCGTCAACCTGACAATCCGAAAAAACCCGAGAGGTTCGGTAGGAGAATAGGTACCAGCCCTCGGGCTGGGGAGTTCAACAGTGGGCCTAGCGAAACACTGGCCGTGTGCCATAGGCATTGGGACCTGTTCCCTACTGGCTGTCAGCCTAAGAAACAGGAGATCAGCGCCTGCCCTATGAGACTACAGAGGCCCAGGAGGACTTTAACTAAATATATATATTATATATTTATATAAAAGTATATACACAAAGTGGAAACAAGAGGACAGTGACTGCAATGTTACTCAATTTACAACTGTTGCCACAAAGATGAACCGGTTGTGAAGGTAACTTCTACAGCATCTCATACCTTACACAGAAGGCTCGTGGGCATCCCCTCGATCCTGATACACACTGGGCCATTCACCTCAACCTTGCTTGAGCTCTCAGTCCCTAAACATTGAAGTCCTTCCGTTCCAACACCTCTCCAAGGGCTTTAGCCAGCAATTTCTTGCTACACTGCTCCTCCTTACATACCAACACCTCTGAATTACCCCTTTTTCATCAAACAATCGCTTTCCATTCTCTCCACGTGAGGAAGCCCTCTCTGAATTAAACTGGCTAATTTTTCCAACTAAAGTAGCCTCTTTTATCACATCTTTCATTGCATGTCTCTCATTTTCTATCTCTCAACTCTTCCAGTCCTACTTCAGGTGCTTCCAGGCGACTCAACTGTTCGTTCAATTTGTGCGCATGCTCCTCGGACATGCAACAGCGCAACAAATGCATGGGCTTGATCTCCAGCCGTTGTAAGGAATCTTGCTATTCCCGATTCAGCGCATTACTTTACTTACTGTTGGTACCATTGAATTTTATACTTAACTAAACTGGGGAACTAATGCTTTCATACGTATAAATTACTTACATTTTAAAGAGAAGACTCTTCAAATGCTAAATGATTTTTAGGACTTTATATATAAATCATACTCTAAAGTAATTAAGCCACGAGAGTCAAATGTTGAATTCATATTTTATGAAACGTTGAAAGACGGAAAGCTATTTCAAACTGAGCATGCCGATTTTTTTGCTACTGCAGAAGACAGCTAACTCAACACGAACATGGACCTAATCACGAAGCCAATATGACATAAAATTACTCACTGTAATAGATATTACTAATTGCTAGCAACGTCAAATATATTTCAAAATAGTTATCAAGGAAGGCGCAATTTACTTGTCCCGTTGCTGAGAGCGAAAGGAGAAGTGTAAAGAGAGTGGGAATGCTAGAATACAGTGTAGAAATAGTAAGACGTTGGAAATGTAATACCATAATGGAAAAGACCACTATAACGTTGGAAATGTAATACCATAATGGAAAAGACCACTATAAACACAATAATGTTGTTAGGATGCAAATAATATGAAAATGTCGTGAACCTGAAAACGGGTGGATATGGGGCAAGGCTGGCAAGCCACCCTTGGTCTACGCCAAAGGTAAGGTTACATCAAAACAACAACGATTGCGAAAGCTGACTCAGAGGAAGCGTTACAACAGGCCCCCCGCGGACACTACCCCAGCATGGGTGACTAAAAAACGAACGAGAATATTACAAATGTTTAATATTTACGTAAAATCAAAACCATTTCATTCCAAGAATCACAGTTTTCGTTTTCCCCCTAAAGTATTCAGAAATACTTAAATAATGAAATACAGTTAAGTCACGTTCTGAAAATGAGTAATGGAATAACTAGACTAAAGTTCTATTCATATTAATTTTATATCATTAAATCATTTACATAACGAGATGTTTGTCTATCATACTGCATTGTACATACTGTGCGCCAAGTGTATGGAGATACATGATATTATATAAGTTTTTCTTCTATCTGTACAGACAATAACAAAAAGATGTACGCTTCTGATTACAAAGACCTTATGTAGTGATAAAGCCACGACTTTTATCAACCTCTCCAAGTTAAGGGGCACTCGTTCAAGTTCAAGGTCAGCCTAAAGCAGAGCTTTCGTGAGGTCACCTGTGTAACCTATTTTGAATGACCTTGGTATTCATATCTGATGCGTCTGTGTATTCCATTTGTAATAGACTTTATAATAAATTTACAGCAGACAAAACTCCAGCCTTAAATCGCTTCCCTGAAAAAACAGATAGAGATATATAAATAATTGTACCCTTGGAACCCAAGATTCAAGACCAACACGAAAGCTAGATAATTTTTTTTTTTTTTTTTTCAGAATTTCTTTCGTTTCATTTTTTCGTTTTACTTCCGTAAAAATAC
The DNA here is from genome assembly GCF_040412425.1 of Macrobrachium rosenbergii. Taxonomy (NCBI): domain Eukaryota; kingdom Metazoa; phylum Arthropoda; class Malacostraca; order Decapoda; family Palaemonidae; genus Macrobrachium; species Macrobrachium rosenbergii. The sequence goes on from NC_089761.1 coordinate 17,959,107, forward strand.
CATAAAAGTAAGGGGAATTGGAGTGAAGGAACAGATGTAAATAAGTTCTGCTTTCTTGGCAACGATACGGGTCAACGCTCTAATTTGCTACGATTTAGGGTAGAGAGCACGCCACTCCTTCCGTCACTAGTACACGTTAAGAAAACACATAGCAGCTGTTTTTGAAACATTACCAGTTGCTCGAAATCTGGCAGAAAATAATTATGTGAAGAAAACTTAAGCGAAGCATTAACTCGTTTTTCATTGTTTCCGCGAAAGAAACCCTACTAGACTTACTGAGAAACGAAAGGCAATCACCTTCTAGAACTCTCCTGTGAAGGAAAGAGGCTTCAATAAATATTTTCACCATTCGTAGTCCACTAAATATGTAAACAATTCTAATTGCTGCCGTGTGTTCCTACAAATAACACATGAATCTATAAGTAAATTTTCATTGTGCATTTTTATACATACTTGTAACATTTACTTAATATATATTCGTCTTACCCCGATAGCTAGAATCAACTCTCACTGGGATTTACTGCTGCACACAACATTCCTAAGATCTTCCAAACTTAAGTAACGTGTTTTTTTATTTGAAAGATCACAATCAGTAATGCGGTTTTTCTTACTGCGACTTGTGAACCCACTAAGGTTGTTAATTATACTTTTACTTTTTCACATATATTACTGTTTGGGCGTTACCCTTTAGCCCAACCCTTCTCTTTCCTTGTGCTGGAACTGGCGTGAGAGAAGGCTCTATAAGACCGTACCTTTCTGGTATGGAGAACCGATGTTTTGGGACGTGGTTACAAGCGCCTGCCCATGACCCACACATAGTCCACACTCCAGATAGCTTGTGTCAAAGGCTCTGGCATTCAATGCTTGACCAGAAGCAGGTGTTTTTTCACTTCCCTGATCGAGAGACCAGCGGTGTAATGTGGATGATACTGTTGTTGACGTCGCCGAATACCCAGATATATATTAATATTCATCATTGAACGCCCGACTACCCTCAAGGAGAAAGACAACGATTCTGTTTACACCAGATTTTCCGAAGGAGGAATGACACTTTGGATACATGCCAGCATTGAAGATGATGCGTCGCCATCATAGCAGACAAAGGAATAATGGAAGTTAATCAAACCTAGAGAAGGTGATATGTGAACTTCTTGTCATTCTTCTTTTACATCTCTGTTAGTGACATATATACCTCTTTCCAGTCCTTCTTTTCTGTCCGTTATGGATGTCAGCGACTTGACCATAACGCTCGCGTGTGTCCGCCGAAGGTGTCATTACTCTTTCGGAAAATCCAGCGTAAACAGACTCACCGCGGTTCTCCTTGAGGAACGCCCGACGCTAAATGAGTCGCAGTAAATCAAGCTCGTCGGCGTCGTCAACAGCATTCCACGAAACATTATACCTCAATTAACAAGGAGTATTTCCTTCGGCCTGACGACAGCGTTGTAACTAAGAAAGAGAAAAAAAGAAAAAAAAAAAAAGGATCCCTAATATGAGTCAGCGAATGCTTCGTGCGACGCGAGATCCAACCTTGAACGCACCAACAAACCGGTTTTGAGTGCTTCGTCCCTCTCTGGGATGGGACCAGTTTCTCGCTTATGAAAAGGTAGAAATCCCAGTTGTACTTCTGTTGGAGTTCCACTTCCCTTCTGGAAAAACAAGCATTGCAGCTGTTATCAGAGGAAAAACCTTGACAACTTAAGACTATAATTCCAGCCGTGTTTCTGCTGCATTGCTTGACATACTGTATATACAGAAGTATACACATATGTATATATATATATATATATATATATATATATATATATATATATATATATATACACACACACTTGTTGATCACCCTACCTTGATTATTTTATTCTCCTTTCACTTAATGTGTATCACATTCAGCGAAAGCCTGCTTAGCAGTTGGATAGGCCTACTCCCCTGCTCCTTATGAATGTAAGATGACGTTTTTAATAAAAGTATTTGAGCGTCACTATTCCATAGATATTTGGCATTACCGAGAAGTCGATCAGTATTAACGTATACCTATGTTCTCAAGTCCAGTCATGTCGGAGCTATTCGCCTACTTTTAACCAAGGTACAGAGAACTGGATTGATTGCTTTCACTGGTTCGTGTACATGGGCGTCCGCTAATGAAAGCAAAATGGCATGTAGTCCCCCCCCAACCCCCTTTGAATCAGACCCTCCAAAGGGAATTCCCTCCTAAATGGCTCCCGATATTCAGTAACTAAATTAGAATGAGACCAGCAATATAGTTCAATTTTGACTTAGATATGAAGTTGAATTAATATCATTATCGTTATTCGTTTGGATTTAGCCACCCCAACCCCCTTTCAGCTTGAAAATTTGCAGTGGCCATTTTAAAAGACTGTCTTCACAGTGCCTATTGTCATCCACCAAGCCACCTCTTCCCTAGTTGAATAAGGAGTCATCAATCCGTACAACTGTAAAATGGAAGCCTGCCTCTTTCCCTCTATTCCAAGCTTAGGATTCTCTGCTTCATTAAGATGTCTATTGGTTGTGATAACTGTCTCATAAACGAAAGGACTAGGGTTTGTTTTCCCGGCGAGGTGGAAGGACAGGGGCGTGGTTCATATAAATTTATTGTGCCTTATTCGAACTAAACATTTAAATAGGTAGGTGGTAAGTAGTCGACTGACTGTCTCAGTCAGGTCAGAATGGCCAATGATCTTGACAAATGCATCCCAAAATACTGATTGAAAATCGGAAAGTTTACACCTTTGAAATTACCCCCTCTAAGGGGGCCAAGACGAATACACAGTATATGTATACTGTATATTGGTTTGAATTTTCTGAACAAAGTAAATGCATTTCTCTTTTGAGTCTAGCAGTATTCGGTATCAAAAATGTAAAAGCTAAACTCCCTTGGTATCGCTTTGTGGTTTCCACCTCATGAAATGTGACGCCCTTGTGAACTTGTTATCCGGGAGAAAACGCAGATAATGAAGCAGGGAGAGAAGTGAAACATAAGTAAAATCGGAGTGAAGGAGCAGAAAGGAAAGGGAGAGGAGGAAGAAGAAGGAAGGATAGATATAAAGAAACAGAAAAGAAGTAAAATTACAGTTCCCGCAATAAGTTGCAACGGAAAACTGGATTAGGAACTGGTTTTCATTCTGGTCTTACTTGGGTCTTTTGCCTGAACGGTATCCTTATTCTTTACTTATTGTCATTTTTCTCTTTGAACTTATTCATTCTCTTTTTATAATATCCTATTAATTTTGATATTCTTAATCCCTGAATACATCTTTCAGATTCATTAATGTGGTTGACTAAAAGAGAAAGCCCAGTCGAATTTGATAGGCTCTTGCGCGCAAACGAAGCTGTTACCTCGGCTAAGAAAACTGAATGAAGTACAATAGTTTGTGTCAGTGTCTGGTTAGATGCTGGTAAAAAATCCACAATTACGGAAGGAGGAACTACAGTGGTGCCAGCGGGCACGGTCAGTAGGTTACTCCCCCGCCCCCCCACCCCCAATTTTAATTTGTGATGCACAGGGGGAGACTTGATGTTACCTCGTCATCCAAACAATATCTCCAATCCTTAAATTTTTACAGGAACAGATTAAACGCTTCATTTTCACCGTAGACTTTGCAACAGAATTTAATAATGAAAATAATAATATTCTTATTTGTACGAGTAAATTTTTTTTCTCACTCGTATTAATAGAGTATTATACATTCACAGGTATGGCTCTATCTGTTCATTGCTGATTAACCTTATTAAAGGCATATTTTTTCTCTATTTTTGCTAAGAACACTTGTCTATATGAAGTGGGGAGAGAGAAAAAAAGTTAAGTATTCCTTTGTCTAACCAGACCATTGAGCTGATTAACAGCTCTCCTAGGGCTGGCCCGAAGGATTAGACTTATTTTACGTGGCTGAAAATCAATTAGTTACCTAGCAACGGGACCTACAGCTTATTGTGGAATCCGAACGACATTATACCGAGAAATGAATTTCTATCGCCAGAAATAAATTCCTCTAATTCTTCAGAGAGAGAGAGAGAGAGAGAGAGAGAGAGAAGTCAAGCCTAAAATACAGCACAGTACCAGAATTCGGTTTCCCAGAATTAAGATCGCCGAAATGTATAAATAATTTCCGCCAAGTAGGGCGCGACCGTCACTGGCGCGTATCCGTGGAGATTCATAGATCGGTTTTATGGCGTCTGAGGCTCATTACCTAAATATCTCTCAGGCTCTTCAGTGAGAATGCGTGCGCTTCGCTTATTTCCTCTCCTCCTTTCATTGTGTCGGTGACTCCTTACAGCAATTATGACCCAGTCCTACCTAGTGAAGTAGGAGTGCATAACCACATTCGCAACATAGAACATTTCTAAAACCTATTCTGCCATGCATTTTTTCCCCTTCGAAGTGGGTGTGGCCAGAAGGGTATTAAGGTTTTCGACTTCTCAGCAAGTCCGTACGAGTGAGTTTGCTAGCCCCACACCATCTTATCGTGACCCCGGTAAACGATAGTACCTATTTACAACTGGGTGGGGAGTGGACCGTGGACCTGGAGCAATCCATGCGCCTAGCTAACGTGAGCTGAAGCTGCACTGCTCAGCCACGTCGCTTACTGACGACAGACTGCATGCCTACGTCTATAATGGCTGATTTCACACATACACACACACACACACACAAACACATATATATATATATATATATTATATATATATATATATATATATATATATATATATATATATATATATATATATATATATATATACATATACTATATATCTTCTAATGCCGTGCGACATAAAGAATTTCTGTGGAATTCTGCCACTCCCGTCTTTCATGTGATTTTATATCTGGCAAATCTTCACTCATCACAAGCGTAACCTTCCTTAGTTCTCATCCAAGCAGGTCTGGGTCGTCAGATTCTTCTGGAACCTAAAGGAGCCCAGTTGACGTTTTCACACACAGACACACACACACACACACACACACATATATATATATATATATATATATATATATATATATATATATATATATGTATACGTGTGTGTGTGAGTGAGTGTGTGCGTGTGTTCGTGTGTGTGTGTGTGTGTGAGAGAGAGAGAGAGAGAGAGAGAGAGAGAGAGAGAGAGAGAAAGAGAGAGAGTTCACCTATGATTCAGAAATTGAAGTATGAATATGGCAGCGACCACTGACTTGCATTCCTTTTCTGGATCCACTCTAGTTGGGAAAAGGGTTTAATGTTGAAAATATATATATAAAATATATATATATATATATATATATATATATGTATATATATATATATATATATATATATATTTACGCAATTTTTTAATAACAATTACCTCGTTATAGACCTAGTTCTGCGATAAGATGAAAAATGATTTCTTGATTACAAAACTAAAGTTGCGCCCACATACTACCGTCGTTTATGAATATTACTTTATTTTGCTTTCGGATTCTTCCTTCTTTGTAATAAAAATCGAAGTTTAATTTAACATCGTAAATGATTTCACCTACAAGATCCAAGAGATTCAGAAAAATCATGAACTTTATTATAAAACTTTTATGATTTTGTGATTTGTAGCAGGTCTAGGTCATTAGAACCCGTTTCTTTTTCTAGATGCAACTCATTTAAAATTCTAACAGTCATTCTTATTTGCAAATTCACTTTTGAGAAACATATCCGGTCTACCTCTTCTTCATTCACACAAACATCAGTATACTGAGAAAGTCTTTCAAAAGTTTTTGGTGACCTGTCAATGCTGCGGAAATGTTTTAATTCTTTTATTCTTCCATGTTTCGAATATTGTTCCCCTATTTTGGTCTCCAGAATCTTGAATTGTTGGAAGAACTTTGAGCACTATTAAATTTCCTACCTCCGATCTTGGTATTAATCTCAGGTACCGTCGTTCAGTTAGCTCATTGTGTAGGCCTACGCTGTTGGAGATATTTCAAATTTTTAATTAATCTTTGCATTCAGAGCTTCCCAAACTAAACTACCCAACACGTACCACTAGATATGCAATTAATTCTAACAGTCTTGTGACCAAATTGTGGAATGCTCTTCCTAATCCTGTAGTTGAATCGTTGGAACTTCAAGAATTCAAACTTGTTCAAAGGATTTTTTCTTTTGTTGAGCAGGCTAAAATAGATCTCACTTCATAGTTTATTTGTTATTTGTTTTAACTATTTGACTTTGTTGTGTATTTGTCATGTATTTGTTGTTATTTATCTAACTGGCGCTTGTAGAATTATGCTTTTCCAGCTATGTTTGCAACTTGGGTTGTAGTAACAAAAATAATGGGAACCGATGGACAGCTATGATGCGCTACTGACATGTAACACTAGGTTTTACAAATTTTAATTCTTGTCCTCCATGAAAGAGAAGATTATTATAAGGGTCTATCACTGGTGATTCGGTATTTCCTAACATGATGTATTTCCTTTAGATTTTTTGTATCACTTTTTTTTTTTTTTTGTAATACGACACTATCAATAGTACCGTTTGAGTCTCGTGGAGAAAATGAGGATCTTTC
>NC_089761.1:17970643-18023143 GCF_040412425.1 Macrobrachium rosenbergii
CATAATTAATCATAATGTCGGTAACGATAATAATGATTATCTTTATTATTACAATCATTATTATTCCTGATTTTCTAAGCCCGAATCCTGGCGTCGCCAAGCTGAGTATTCACATACAGAGCAATTGAATCTTATTAGGGTAGTAAAGGCTCGGCATTGTCGGATATTTATCTTGATTCTTTCGTTGCAATAACAGTAGTTGTTGTTTTCACAGCAATAACAATAACAATATCGTTACAGTCTGTCACTGTAAACGGAACGCAGGCGACAATATCAGCAAGGTTAATAACACATTTTATGACGCACAGGGACCAAAGAAGATTATGGGACACCATAACGAAGAATTTCGTAGGTGGCTGACATGACTGAAGATGAACGAAATCAAACAATGACAGAACTGGGTACGATCCAGATGAGTCATTTACCTGCACGGCTCTCTTCTTCTGGCCAAAGGCAAAAGCAAACAGATGAATCATTTACCTGCATGGCTCTCTTCTTCTGGCCGAAGGCAAAAGCAAACAAACACGAAATCCTACTGCTCTCTTAACAAACCAGTTCGTCCTTGGCTTTCCAGAAGGCAGAGCCTGAAGTTGCTGTAAGCACGGCTCAAGTGTCATCCAAAGCAAATTACAGCACAATCATGATGTAATCTGGAAAGTCATCTTTTGCTCACTCCTCAAGGGGTGTTAGTGAGGAGGGAAAATAACGGGGGGAGAAGAAGAAGAAGAAGAAGAAGAAGAAGAAGAAGAAGAAGAAGAAGAAGAAGAAGAAGAAGAGAGAGAGAGAGAGAGAGAGAGAGAGAGAGAGAGAGAGAGAGAGACAGACAGAGAGGTAAATTGGTTTCGTAAATGAGAGTTGAATCCACTTCTTCTTAAGAATCTTGAATGAATCTTAGACCTTGCATAATTAATCTCATATATTCAGATTGTCTTTCCTACCACATCATTTTAAAAGACATATTTGACACTTAGATGTACTCCGAGATATCCTTGAATCAAATACCTGTTCATAAACTGAATGTTAAAAATGAATTTTCTTCTCAAGGATTTTTATCTTAAAGTATAAATCTGGTAATGACCTTTGTGCTGTTTTATTACTTCCTGAGTCAATACATGTCAGGAGAAACAGGTTCAATAAATATAGATATATATATATATATATATATATATATATATATATATATATATATATATATATACATATATATATATATATGTATATATATATAATATAAATATATATATATATATATATATATATATATATATATATATATATATATATATATATATATATATATAGATACGTAATGGGTGTATGTATGTGTGTGCGTATGAATGTGCACTGATACTAATAATCTTTGAATATACTGAAACTGTACCAGTAACAAACATATCAAACTCGCCTTCCCATACATCAGAAGATACCATCTCAGAGTCATGTATTAACAGCTGTAAACTTGATGTGTGCCAGGCACCCCCACCCCCAACACCCATCTCCCCTTCTCTCTCTCTCTCTCTCTCTCTCTCTCTCTCTCTCTCTCTCTCTCTCTCTCTCTGTGTGTGATATGACGCTCCGTGCATTAAATTATCAGTAAGGGATAAAAAAACGCTAAGGTGATTATTCTCTAATATTAACGAGACTTGCACACTCATACACTTCTTTTCCTCCAGTCTCCCTAACTTGAGTTTCTTTTGATCCTAATGACCTAAATTCAGCTGCTATTTTCGGCACACAAGATGAATTGAACCTGGTGCTAGAGTTGAGAGAAGTCTGCGACTCGGCACTCGAACGATTTTAGTTCATTCAGAAATTAGCTGGTAATGACGTTATGCAGTCTTCGTTAAAGAATAGGAGGAAGTAATTACTTGAGCCATTAAAGCATTTTATAAAAATCTTAAATAGCCTACTTGCTCACCTTTATATTCTTCTTCTCTTTGTGCGTACATGTGAAACAATACTTTTGTCTACAGTGTTGTTGTAAATTAGATTGTTATCAATTAAATTAACAATAGTAATAAAACACTAATACGACAAATGGTTAGATTTGTTAGTGACATAAAAATGATCGGATTAGAGGTGAAATTATGAAAGATGAAGTTAAAATCAAGAAACCCCAACAATCTGTTCTGGAAAAATACTCGACAAGTCACAATAGAAATTAATCTCTGAATCGTAAACTGACTGAAAGAATTGGATTAAAATTGAACAGTTACAAATAAAAAGGAAACTTTGGGGAAAATCAGTCACTAACAGCTTATCAACATGAAGATTCGGAAAAAGAACAATTGTGTGATTACAGGAGTCTAGAACAAGAATTCTAGAAACACTGCAGCATACAAATAGCAGTTGTACGTCGTTTCCAACTAAGTGAAATATTCCATTGCAAGTTAAGAATCACTCAAAGTGGAACGAACGAAGATGGGGATGATTTCTGCCGTTGAGAGACAGTAATGTTAAGGTGACTGGAGGAAAGCAGAGGACTGTAAATATGCTTGCAAAATTGTACACTGCCGTTAAAAATTAATTTTTGAACTAAGACGTGATGTCAGCATACTACTTTCAGTATTTTAAGCAAGTGGGTAGGAGGAGTACTGATACTGTGAAATAAATTCATACACACATATGCCAGCAGTACACTTCGTGACCACTGTTTAAAATCCCGAAAGAGTATTCTGCTGCCACAGCTCAGTCCCAAATGAATTATTACGAAGCAAACATGTTCACGAACATCTTTATCCTACTACGCACTGCTGGGAATGCGTTAGAGTGAAGGTGATATATCTTCAACTCAGCTGTTCCTCTTCCTTCGTTGTCATATATATATATATATATATATATATATACATATACACACATATATATATTATATATGCATGTATATACTGTATATATACAATACAAACATATATATATGTACATATATATATACATATATATATATATATATATATATATATATATATATATATATATATATATATATATCATGATGTATAACAGTCCCGATAATACATTCTGACCGTCTAATTAGACGAATGCAAGTGAGCCCACTCTTGATCAGCGAATAATCTTTACGTTTCACCATCACATTAATCGTGGAAGGATTCTAAAAACTCTCATGTAAAGTCTGCATGGTATCCAGCGGTGTCATTCCGCGAATAATACCCTCCATCCTCCATCCTTTAAGGATGTGGGATGCTCTCTGCCTCTCTCCCAGCTGTCGAGCGCTTTCGAGCTGGCTTTCTATGGTGGCCTCTATAGGGGTACTTGTTCTAACCTCCAAATTGAGGTCAGGGAAGCTATTATATTGTAAAGACAACCTTGGTATTCTTATGGGGTTTCTTTATTCCTCTTTGTTTTCTCGTTTGCTTAAGTTTTTTTATTTGTTTTACAAATTTTTTCAATACACTGAGCAGGATAAATACAGAATTCAAAGAAATTCACAGTTACATGTGTAATTTACAAGGTAATTATTTTTCTCTTCATGTAAATGGTGACGGAATCATTGTCCCTACTCAGTCAAAATGCTTGTTGCTTCATTTTTTCTACTTAATTACAAATGATAAGTGAAACTTTTTTTTCACTAGTTTCGGTGAAGTTATCATCTTAACAAGAATTTTCTTAACAAAGTTTATACATCTACAACGCCAGTCGTCAGTTAGGGCGTCAATAAGAAACATCTAAAGTACAATTTTTCACTACGTTAATTTAATTTAATATCAACGTCAATACTGCTATTAAAACTGTCAAGCTGAGAAACAGTTTCCTCTGACTGAGCATTTCTTGAAACCACTGCATCCTGTCTCACTCTTAATCTGAGTGTTCCATAATACTTCAAAATAGGTCACCATGCTTTTTTTTTTTTTTTTTGCAAATCTACGTCGAACTGAAACTTGAACTCTGGCGTCTCTACTCAATAGAGATGGTAGAAGCAGTCAATATGCTTAACGAACAGACTATATTCTTAAAAATCATGAATAAGTATAACAATTTCTCTCAACCAAACTTTCCACCGTAATAGCATAGCTTCTTTTGAAATGAGATGTATCTCATGGTTGTAATTACGATTAGCTAGGATGTTTTCTCAACATTCAAGGACACGATAGGAAAGTGGGCAAACTCGTTCCATAATAATAATAATAATAATAATAATAATAATAATAATAAACAATAAACCCACAGCGGTGTAAGTGTAAATATATATTAGAAATATATATACGAGTATATTAACACTTACACCACTGTGGGTTTCTTCACAATTTCAGTGACTCACGCTATTATAAAATTTTTATAAATAATAATAATAATAATAATAATAATAATAATAATAATAATAATAATAATAATAATAATAATAAGGTACATGTTTACACATAAAAAAATAAAAACATAAAATCCCCTCCACACTTAATTCATATTTAGCCAATTTTCTTAGAATCTTCTAATTCATTTTTTATGAAGTGTTCAGGATATACTATCAGCCATCTTATCGCATGATGGATTTCGAAATGCATAATCGCTCTAAAGTCTTTTTAAACAGAGTGAACGAGGAATTAAGTATTTAGACGTAGAAAGCCAGAAGCTTCAAGTGAAAACAATTTGTTCTGTCCGTGACCCTGACCGAACAAAATATTCTTTAAGAATGCCAGGCTTCGTTGGGAAAAGAGAAACTACTCATCATAGAAGGTAGCACGGATGCTACGGCGCCTGCGTCAGCCTTCTCCGGTTGGCACCAGTACACTCTCCGTTGATTGCTATGCGCCACAGAGATACAGAAGGCTTGTGTCAGACTTCGTGTACGCGGGCATCTTATATCATCATTGGCTCACCCCAAACATCAACATGCTGTTTGGGAGAAAATATTCTGTCTCATGGGAGGTCATGCATTATGGAAGCAGGGTCATATCCCCCTTTGTCCGTTTCTGGTCATTGGGCATCACGAACGGGCAACGTGATATACTACGAGGCTATTGATTAAGCTGTAAAACGGGAAATAAACATTTAAAATGAGTTTTCTATGGTTTCTAAAATAATAACCCTAGAGAGCCGTGATGTTTCTCTCTGGGTTTGCCAAAGTGATAATGAACTTCTTCCAGCTACGAAACTTCATGTCAAACAATATCATTCAAGGACATTTATGGAGCTATAGTGTAATCAATTAGACTCCTTTTAGTTCTGCATCACAATGAGCATTCCTATGCTGCCTAATTCGTGCTTTGGAGCTTTCGTTCCCCCATTATGGTCCTATTGCGGGTTTCGGTATTCGATACTCCACCTTCTTAGCGGTCGAAATTATGCAAGGTCAACGTTAGGAAAAAATTAAAATCAATAATAATAATAATAATAATAATAATAATAATAATAATAATAATAATAATAATAATAATAATAATAGCGCACTCGTCAGATGTAGCACTGCCAGATTCCAAGTGCTAAAAAATGAGAATGCCAGATGCCTCACTAATGGAAACGATTTAATGTAAAGACTTTGTTGTGACGGGGAAGTAAAAGTGCGCTGAGGTCGGATACATGACTTGATTTCAAGGCACCTCATCTGCTTCTTATAAAATATGTTTTATTCAGTTTTGTATTCGGACAAGATACACAAGTCAATAATAATAATAATAATTATAATAATAATAATAATAATAATAATAATAATAATAATAATAATAATGATAATGAGGAATTTGACATCAGAATTATTCATAACACCAGCAGTGTTTCTGGTTTGAACTAGGATGCACATGAGTAGAGGATATTGCTAAGATATTTTTATAGCTTCAATAAATCCTCATTGATTGTAACTCGGATAATGGCATTTTTCTGGCAGACTGGCTTCTTTGATGAGTTAACATGGAATACTGTAAAAATGAACTCAGCGTGAATGATACAAATTATTGCAAAATCCAGGAGACATTAAAAGGCATAAGTACCAAGCGCTTTTGTGTATTTAATATATACACACACTTCTTCAGAGTACAGCACACATTAAATATATATCAAATATGTATTAAATACACGAAAGCGTTTGGTGCTCATGCCTTTTAATATTTCCTTCTGGCTCTTGCAGTGCATTTAGACAAGTGATCCTTGTGACGGTATAGCGATACAAAGCATGTAAAAGAATTTAGATGAGAGGCGAAATAAAAATAACCAAAACAATCTACTTGAACAGTTCGGTTCATGGCGATCAAATAGTTTCATCTTCACCTTGACCCAAATTAAGTTCAAAGAATCAGGCAGAAGCTTCTGGTGTCCCTCCTGACAATGCCCCCCCCAAAAAAAAAAAAAAAAAAAAAAGTAGTAAAGTCAAGTTTTGTTTTGTCTATCATCTCATCAGGGCTGTGGGATATTCTCCCGAGATCGCAGCCTACGTATTCTGGGGCTGAGCTTGCGGTTACGTAACAATGAAACACTGCATAAAGCGGCAGTATCGATTCTAGCCTCAACGTGTCTATATATTCAGGGGCACGAAAGAGTTCCAAGGCGTGATCGGGATCATAAAACAGGGTTCCAGAAGAGTGGAAGAGTTTGCTCTCAATGCCAGGAAAGACCAAATTCGTGTGTCTAGATCGAAAATTTTTAGAACCAGCTATTGATAAAAGTGAAACTTAAATTATCTGGCTAAAATTGATTATTTTTAGTTTATTTTTATTCTCATTCACGCATGCTCTTGCTCCCCAAATGGAAGAAAACTCAAGGGAACAGCCATTAACTGTCGGTAGTATGCCAGAGATAATGAAATTTAAATTCAAGCACAGTCAATTAAGTATCTGTTGGCTCCGATTATAAAATCACAGAAGAGTAGGAAAAAATAATACTCAACTACTATTTTCTTGGTATACTGAAGACGCTTTTTTTTTTAAATGAATCTTTTTTTTTCCACCTTTGTGTCAGTGACGAACAATAGCTTGTCAAGACTGAGTCACCACCTTCCTTGGAGTCTGTCAAACAATATCATTGAAAGTCCTCATCCACGAACTCAGCTATACCTTATATCCTTAGAGTGGTTATCATGTGCCATAATATCTGTAGATTAAGTGAAGAATCATATTTCTACTTGCATTACTTCTGTGACAAGCGGATTATTATTATTATTATTATTATTATTATTATTATTATTATTTTTACATGTTTATACTTACAGGGCTTCCACATAATAAATCCCCAAGTGTGAAACAGAGGAAGACATTGGGGTGGATTCATTATAATTAGCAAAGGGAGATGAGTCACTGGTAGTTATGAATGATATACTTTAGGTTGACAAAGACACGTTGCCTTCAGAGGGCGGACTTCATTTCTGGTATGGAGGATGGTAGGGTCTGGTTTATTTCATTGACGATGCAAACGTTTTCTTTTTGTACGTATACATAATATATGTGAAAAAATAACAAGCACCAAAAATTTTCTAACATATGCTCATATATACTAACATAAGTAATGGTGCTGATGCGGTTGAAATTTGAAAGAGTTTTCAAGATGTGGCAGGTCACATCGAGGTCATGAATTAAGAGGTTGAAAATCTGCAGCATCGGTAAACTGATATCATATTCTGTTGCCCATAGTAACCTACTGACCTGTGACCCAGTAGCAATACACACACACCCCAGCAACCTCCTTTCCGAGAATTTGTAACTCTCATAATACTGATGTCATAACCTTTTCAGTTAGTACTGTAACGCCAGCCTATATAAATCAATCAATTCTTAGCAACAGCAGCAGCACAGGACGCCACTAACAGTCATAGTAATCGCAGTAATCAAGGGTTAGAAGAATTGCGTGACCATCTCAATAAGAAAAGTCGTCTGATGTTGAGCCCGAGGCTTCAACAGTGATTTACCAATTCGCTTATCTCGACATGAATTGTTCGGAGAATTACGGAAACTGCTCCCTCACATGATGACAGGCGAGCTCTCGTGGGCAGTTATTCAATCTTGACCCTACGGGCACGACAGGCGTCATTTTAAGCGGCACATTTTCTTGTTTTCATTTAACTTTCTGTTTTATTATAAATACTTTAAGTTTATTTTCTCTGTTTTAAAAAAGGTAACTGCGATCTTTGAACAAATATGACTTACATAGATCACATTTATCAATTTGCGTCATCCCCCCCCCCTCTCTCTCTCTCTCTCGTGTGTATAACTGTGTCTGCAAACAGGATACGAAATTTAGCAAGTAGATATGTTTTTATGTAAACAAGTCTAGTTATCGTTTTCCTGTTATCTTTCACACATTTTTGGCACTCTGCTTTAGTTCCACTGTATTTTGCGTTCTTTAGCTATTTCTACTCTAAATCACCGCTTTCCTCATATAGCCTCATACAGAGGTATACAGAAAACTGAATAAGGATGCATGGTATTGCAGAGATAAAGAAAAGTTGTATAGTTATGAAAAGTTTGAGATGAACTCGAGTAAAGTACATAAGAGAAAGATATTATGCTGAAGAGAAGAAAATGTAAAGAAAATGGTTCATGAACACAGATCTTTGTAAGAAGGATGCGAATGAATTAATGGTGTCTGAATGTAGAGAATAAAAGCGATGCAGATTTACTCTCTGAAATGGTTAATGTAATTTGAAGATACTTGTGGAAATGGCTGTAGAGGATTTAAGGAAGGCAATTTGAAGGTGAAAGACAGGAAAGGTTATGCTGATTGTCCAACTGAATGGTTGACAAGTGTGTGTAAGGTATATCCGAATGAGGGAAAGGTTCCAAGGGAATGGGTGAAAGGAGAACGGTGATAATGGTGACTAAGAATCACAGGTGCATCAGGTTACTTAACATACCATGGAGGGCGTTTGGTAATATTTTGATTAAGGAAGTACGATAGACAACGAAATTGTAATGGTGATCAAAGAAACAATTGTGTTGTGGAAGTTTTGTTGTAGAAGTATTTTCCTCATTGATTTGGTAGGCTAGGAAAAATGTGACTGACTCTCACTATTGTTTTGATTCTCTGGACCACCTCACCTCTTAATCAACAGATTCGTTTCATTGAAAGTCTAAGAATCAGTTGCAAATTGGAATAAGAGTTTCAAACTTTATAAGATATGGATGGAATAAAGTGGCCAGATTCTTCCTTTTGCTTTGCATAGTCCAAATTTAACGAAAGTAAAGCCTAGCAAAATTTATGTCTTACGATTCGCTATTGGTTGTTTATTTATCTAATCCTGCCACCTGGAGGCTCGTCATAAGGATAATCAACAGTGCCCTATTTTCGCAAAGACAATCAAAATTTCAAATAGTTTCCCACAATGCCTTCCCTGAAAGAATGGTATTCAGAAACAGAGGTAAGTTAATCGAGTTCCCAACAGTATTACTCTCGGTGCATCACTGAGCCGAAAAAGAAAATCGATCCACTCCCATTCCTTCCCTGACTTCTGTATAGAGTCCTTGGAAGCTCTCGGAATCACTTGACGCTTCGTTTCACGAGGTGGCTGAGGCAAGTCAGTATGTTTACATTTCCGACTACCTGTCTGTCCTCTCGTTGTCCTCCTCGACACTTGAAGGGTTTCTTTCCCCAAGGCTGATTGATGCCAGGGTTTCCGTATCTTACCCTCAAGCTCTCAAGGAATACAGGAAAATTCATTTCGCTGCTTATCATTTTTTTTCGTTACCTTTCTCTTGGGGTTCATTTTATTATTATAATAATTTCTCTCACTCTCTCTCTCCATATATATATATATATATATATATATATATATATATATATATATATATATATATATATATATATATATATAAACTCTAACTAAACACACATAACAACTTACACCCACACACATAGGATACATATATATATATACATTATATATATATATATATATATATATGCATATGTATATATTATATATAATATATATATATGTATATATGCATATATATATATATATATATATATATATATATATATATATATATATATACATATACTGAGTGTGTTTATAAAGAAACAACTTAAATACTTGTCATTACATGGACATTTTTATTATCACTTTATGGCGTTCAATCGTGACCCTTTTTTAGGTCAGCCTGTTTTTGTTTCCCTCTCACGCAAACAGCGAAATGGCTCTTCCGTCCTCTTCTGCCACTTTATTGATTAGCTTTGCAGTTCATCTTGTTTATAAACCCTTAATATATGACGAAAATTCCTCTGGTGGGCTATCCGTGACGATTTATAACTTTTGTGTATCTGTATGTATCATATGTATATGTATATGTACATATGTATGTGTATATAAGTATACATGTATATATATATATAAATGCATATATATATACATATATGTTTATGTGTACATAAAGACAAAATCCACGAAGGAAAGAGAAACAATGGATTACTGCAAGGACTTTCGACTTCTCGTCTGCTAAGTAAAGGACGAGAAGTCTAAAGGCCTTGCACTACTGCACTGTTTCTCTTTCCTTCGTGGATTTTGTCTTTATTTATATATTCATCAGGTTCCATATTTTCGTGATTCAGTTATACACACACATATATGTATACATATATACATACATACATACAAGCATATATTGATAAAGGGAGAAAAGGAAATAGATGAAAAACGATACCTAGCCTGAACGTAATTCAGTCGGGAAGTGCACTAGAGAAAGAAGACTGGAGAAAAAATAAAACTCACTGAACGCCTTCTAACCCAACAGAGGGAAAAGCTGACGTAAAAACGTTTGCGATGATAATGATGATAATGATACTGATGACGAAATGTTTCCTGTTTCGATTCTCAACAAAAATACAGACTCATACTTCACTGCTTACGTTAGCATAATTACAATGTCTATAACGCCCGCCACCCTCTCTCTCTCTCTCTCTCTCTCTCTCTCTCTCTCTCTCTCTCTCTCTCTCTCTCTCTCTCTCTCTCTCTCTGCCATTTCATACAAGTTATTTATAAAAATAAATGATACACTCCCGCCATAAGCAAAAATGTCGAGCAGACATAAGCTACTGATGAATGAAGCAGACATTTTAGCAGTCAAGAAGAATCTGTAGCCGTTACATGAGTGCTCCCCGTAGGGGGGTAGTGCTATCAGTGCACCTCGTGCGGTGCACTGTAGGCATTATTAAAGGTTATTTGCAGCGTGCCTTCGGCCCCTAGCTGCAACCCCTTTCGTTCCTTTTACTGTACCTCCCTTCATATTCTCTTTCTAACATCTTACTTTCCACGCTCTCCCAACAAGTGATTCATAGTGCAACTGCGAGGTTTTCCTCCTGTTACACCTTGCAAACCTTTTACTGTCAGTTTCCGTTACAGCGCTGAATGACCTCATAGGTTCCAATGCTTGGCCTTTGGCCTAAATTCTGTATTCAATTCAATTCAATTCAAGGTAAATGAAAGCTATAGGTGGAAACGCCTGAGCCTGTACTACAGGTGGCAGGATGGAAAATCAATATTTCCCGTTCGTCATTCTTACTCCGCCACATACAAGGAATGACTATTTAATGCTGGATCTTATAACAATAGCGAGGATGTTCTCTTAGGATTAGAGTGATCGTTTCCTGCATTTCCTTTTACTTTCTCTTACTTCTTCCTAATGAACACCATATTCTTTGGAAGCTGGAATTTCAAGTCAATGGCCCCTGTGGGCTTGGTCCATATGAATAGGGTTCATCTTCTGAATAATAATAATAATAATAATAATAATAATAATAATAATAATAATAATAATAATAATAATAATAATAATAACAGCCAAATAGACTAACATTGAGATATAGCGTAACAGCCGATCTATATAAATACAACCTTTATAAAGACAAAACTGAACTAAAAACATGATCCTTCCCTCAAACAATTATACAAAGATAATCAAGCATACGCTGTAAAAGGAAAAGTATTAACGAAAAGCAATATCTTTTAGTACACAGCAAAACTCCCTCGTAGTCCCCAAAATTAGTTTGTTTACTATTAATGTGTCTAAGAATTCATGACGAAATCCACCTTGCCACCATTAGACAAACAAGCAAGTGACATACACGTCTTATCTGTCCCCGTGACATATCCTGTGCCAAGCTCGTAAGGGAGCCTCAGTTGACTGGTAAATCCATTGCTTTATTTTCTTGGAAGAAGAAAAATTAAATCCTTCGTTCTAAGTACCGTGAATCACCGCAGGACATCGCAAATTGGGATAACCAGACTAAATCACACTCGCTGCAGGAGTTGAAGGACCCAGTCACATGCGAGTGGGACTCTCCCCTATAAAGGAAGGTGAGGGTGGAGGGATGGACACAGCTATTAAGTCAATGATGAGATAATCGCTAGAGAGAGAGAGAGAGAGAGAGAGAGAGAGAGAGAGAGAGGGATTTGGATCTTGAAAGCCAGTAGTAATTCTCATTACAGAGTTGGAAAGTTTCTAACATGATTTCTTTTATTTATTTTTTCTTTTTTTAACTTTTTCCCTGTTTCTTTCTTTAGAAAGAGATTTCTGAAAGCTTCCTGGTAGCATTTATTTCCACGAATGGCAACCGGTATAAGTCATGATTTATGAGGATTCTTTATTTTCTTTTCTTAAATATGCAATTTCATGCCTAATCAACACACTAATGAAGATCGAGCCCTCGTTTGTACATGTATCACGAGGCACAAGATAAGTTGAACAGGTTTAATGCTTTTCTTCTAGGGAAACAGAAGCAATGCTGGGGATGAGAGAGAGAGAGAGAGAGAGAGAGAGAGAGAGAGAGAGAGATTCTTCATATTAGGATTACACATTTTTTTTATAGAAAATCATTCTAATTACAACAGAGCATTTTGCTAAACAAAACAATGGGCTAATTCATTCAAATAAATTTTCATGGTATTAATTTCGGAAAAACTGTTACCATTATTCTCCCTTGCTTTATAGTTTCATCACAATTTTATTGACGAAACTGCAAATATTGGTAATGTTGCACTGACAATCTATAAAGGCATGTGATCATGCAAGTTATCAATTACAAATATGATGTGGATTCTACACGAAGGTGACTCTCCTTATGGGCCTCGATTCACAGTCACGTATACATTAAGTATACAAACATACATACATACATACACACACACACACACACACACACACATATATATATATATATATATATATATATATATATATATATATATATATATATATATATATATATATGAGTAATATATATATATGTATATATATATATATGAGTATATATATATATATATATATATATATATATATATATAATCTGTGTGGATGTATAAATACGTATATAAAGAATGTATGCGCATCAGCAGATACATATTCATGAGGGGACATTCAACATTTCTCCTTTAATATTTTTTCCTGCATGACTGGAAGGAACCTCTGTATTGCTGACTGTGGTAGCTGGGTCATCTCAGATTCCATATTTAGTTTGTCAACTCAGAATGGTGACCATATAACAGTTAAATCTGGCTCTGCCATATTCCCTGCACCATTGGCTGTCACTCTGGTGTGGGAGTCCCTTTCCTTGAACTATACTCTCCAGCACTTTCTTTTATGCTATTCTCGCTTTTTGGGTATGTCTGACAGGCTAACTGAAGTTCTTTAGTGGGTTAGACAGGAATGACTTCTTTATAAGCTACCTTTTTTTTTATTTCCTGCATTCAGTTTCCACAGTTCAAATCGATTACTGAGAGCCTCATACTGACGTGACAAAGCTTGCAATGCCGGCTTACATGATCGGCCGGCTTCAAAACGTCGGCAGGTTTAACGTTTTATATTTTTGTTTGATTGCAGTTTTTTTTATTTTCTTCTATATTTTATCTTTTATCGCATTAGGGACCTGTATTTGGTAGCAACTTGCAAGTTCATGTCTTTTTAGTTACTTCACATGAAAGCTTGATCAGTGTAAATAACATCAACATCTACAATAATAATAATAATAATAATAATAATAATAATAATAATAATAATAATAATAATAATAATAATAATAATAAACCTGTCCCATAATCCAGCAGAATGCACGTGACCAATAAAAGCAGATCATAACTCGCAACTTTTTTTTTATGTAGTTATATAAAATAACTTGCTTTGTTAGGAGAAGAAGAGGAAGAATGCAATAACAACAAGGAATTGAAGCTCTGAAGACTGACGTCATGTACAAAGTCAAAACAAACCGAGCGAGGCTTTTTAAGACTGTTTGTATTCTTCAGCAATTGTCCTCCTGCCTATTTTCGGCAGTGGGATGGCCTTTGTCAACCCAAACATAGCCCGAGCAATCTAAGGCAAATGCATCTTTAGAAAGGACTTATTGAGGGGATTTACCGTCGATGTAAAACGGTCTTATTTTTATGCTGATACCTGTAACAAGGGATTTCTTCAGTCGCGTCACAGAAAATTGTCTTGACATATTTTTCCTTATAAGCTATTAATCTGTGTCGCAAGTTCCCCAACTGAACTGTTGGCCGACGATGGTTCTTTCAATACATCTCTCTTTCATATCAAGGCACAAAGGTCCTTTCTTTGGACCTTGCTTCATGTCACTCCTTCATCAGCGAGGTCGTAAGTCAGCTTGCTAAGGCCGGTTGGGAGACAAGCGGCTGACCCGGTGGAATATATTTAGATAGGAAGGACAACTTCTCCCTCTTCCTCACCCTCGCTCCCGCACCCTTCCCCTGAAGGCCTTTTTATCTCTCCCCCATTCTGTCATTTTTCATTTAGTGGGAGGTTGCTCACCTCGTTACATAATTATCTCCCCTACTTTCTACCGTCACGTAACGCTACAGAGCTGCTGTTGGACCATTCTCGTTCGTCATGTCGCGATCCAGCCTTCTATTTTTAATACCTTCATGAAATTACCTTTAACCTCTCGATAATTTGTTCCCCTCTGGCATACGGTAGCTTCTCGTAGCGTTGTGATTTATCTATGGTGATCGTCAACGGAGATATTACGGCGACGGTGTCCCTGTCACAACGTCAGTTCGACGATAGGTCGTTCTGTCAGTCATGTGAAGGCTGGAGTGAATGTAAAGGTGCGCTGTAAAGCAGGGTAGAATTTTAAGTTCATACCTTCTTGGAGAATCGATGTTAAACTTTTTCTTGATATTTTCCCGATTACTCATTTTGACACATCCATTACTTCCTGTCATTGCCAGACACTTTCCAGCCTCTAAGCACAAGGAAATTTGGCAATTGCAAGACATTAATAAAATTGTCGCTTCTTTCTGACCCCTCCCCCAGACTCCCTTCTCCGTCATTTGCATGGGCTTCTCGGTCGGTGAGTGCATAGGCTGTCAGTGTCGTCGATCTCTGCATTAGAAAACTGATATGTCTGCTTGCACGCCGCCAATAAATATCCCCTTAAGGAAGAGAGAGTTCATTCCCTCTCCCGAGCTACAGAAATCGGTCAGGTCTGAAGGCAATTCTTGTTTTCGTTCATTTATTTTCTTTGTTTGTTGGAATAAAAGCCAGTGACAATGATAATGGATCTGTTTGTGAAATAAAATCCAGAAAGGAAAATGAGAATACGGATGACTTTTAGTGATGAAAGTGCTAATAACAGACGCATGTAAAAGTGTTTCACATCAGGCAGATGAACGTGGATTGTGTACTGTATAAATATGCTGAAGCATGTCAACACACACGCGCGCGCGCACCTGTACTGTACTTGAATACACACAACCGAACAAGCACACATGCACATCGGGGCGTGTGCATATATGCCTATGAAGTACGTACAGTTGAATACTTGTGTATTTACACAGGCATACGTGCTACTGTACAAAAAATGTTTTTAATAATTAATTTAAAGACATGTCCGCATCTTCTTCCAAATTCAAACGAAAGTTTTCCCTGACCGTTAAGACTCACGCGCGAAATTAATGATCGAGGTCGAGACAGCTAATCTTCCGTCTCTCTGTCTTCTCTTTTCCTTTCTCAGTCAAAACCTGAAGTGTCTGTTTTTAGCTTTCTTCCCCTCCCCCACTCCTCCCCGCTTCGCGGGAAGACACGCGCGAGGTGATGGAAAGTTTTTCTTCTCTGCCTACGCTTCTCGGGAGCGTCGCTTATATTCATTGTGAATATTTCTGAAGGAAAAAGTTTGCTCTTTTTTCATCAGCAAGAAAAGTTCACTGTGGTTGTAGGATAGTCCGTCTTGCTTCTTACCTGTCTGTCTAAGCTTCTGCGATCTCTGTGATAGCTTGTCGATAATGAAAACATTTTCAAAGTTTATTATATGCATTTTAAGTCCATCTTATATTCGGCCTGTGGTACTTAGTCCAGCCTTCAGGGTGTATAGATTTTATTTCAGTCCCTTTTATGGTATACAAATATCTTTCTTAAATTAATTACGGCAAAAACAACAGTATGAGAAATAATAATAATAATAATAATAATAATAATAATAATAATAATAATAATAATAATAATAATAATAATTATTATTATTGTAATTATTAATATTGTAATATTATTAATATTATAATAATAATAGTAGTAGTAGTAGTAGTAGTAGTAGTAGTAGTAGTAGTAGTAGTAGTATCCAAAGGTTTTGGTCTTGCGTTCTGACTGTGACTGATCTAATGGTTATCACAAAGAATCACCCACAAATTATTCATTAATCATGAGCCAGAGTAATGAGTCCAGACGTCGTAAACTAACACCACTGTTAGCCAGACAACTAAACTTCACTGTATTCGTGCCTAGTGTCACTGCGACCTACTTAGATAATTGTCAATATTGTTATGTTCATCATAAGAGTTGACCCCGTAGATTGCCCTAAATTTACTTGTACCACCAAACTCCCGAAAACTTTATTCTATATTAGGACTCCATAATCATGTGTTCATCTAAGGGGTCTGGCTGCTTGTCATAGGGAGAATCTATTTAGCATCATTATTAATATAGAGCACACACTTTATGAAACATACCGAAATCTCATTTACATTGTAGAACGACCTTCCAAATAACAAAAAAAGACAGAAACTGAGATGAAATAGACGTTGTGCAAAATCACAAACAACTAAACGCAAACATCAACAAAATAATATGTGGCGATGGCGCAAGTATTTAGAATTGTCGGTGAATTTATGGGGTAGAAGAAGCGTCTGAATTACTCTAGAAAGGAAAGGGTTAGTGTAAATTTAAGAATGCTTGTGGACGTGACTGTTGAGGATGTTAGGATGGCAACTGAAAGGTCATAATGGAGAGGAACCCAAAGTATATGAATTTAGAAGTGAGATTTCAAATCTTGGTGATAGCGTGATTTACTCTCTGACCGAGATGTGTTGGAATTTTCGTTTTACTTAGTAATAAGAAATGTTAACTTTCAATAATAATATAAAGGTATGCATACATTAAGAATAGATCGTATCAAAAACAGATGCTTACAATTACTTAGCATACCATAGACTGTGTGCAGTATGGTACTGATTGAGAATGTAAGCCAGGTCACAGATGGTCTGATAAAGTAAGATTAACGTGGGTTTAGACGAGGGGGATGGAGGGTGGATGTTTATGATAAAAGATTAAGATCAAATGAGAAGAGCCGTATGTGTTGCACGCGAACCTAAAGCTTGGGACAGAATTGATATTATTACAATGTGGATAGTGTTGAGAATATATTTTACAAAGAAAATTTTGCTTTAGGCGATTAGAAGTTTTAATATGAAAATGATGATTATGTGAAAAATCTGTTGACGAGAGAAACAAGTGCCTTGTAAATATGGTCTCTGACAAAATTATTTTGAATAATCATGGCTGTTTAGCATTTAACTGGATGAAGTGATGACAACAATTTTGGAGAGGACTGACATAAATGGAAATTTGCGTAATATCAAAGAAGTCGTGAACCTAGTGTGAATTGGCAGCTGTCTGCAAATCGTATAGCGTTTGTTGGTGATAGAGAAGAGAAGCTGCAGCGTCTAGTGTAGAGTTGAAAAGGTTTATAAGTGGAGAATGCTGAAAGTGAATGTTAGCAAGAATTGAATTGAATATATAATTTAGGCCAAAGGTCATTCAGCGCTGAAACGGAAATTGACAGTAAAAGGTTTGAAAGGTGTAACAGGAGGAAAACTTCGCAGTTGCACTATGAAACCATTGTTAGGAGAGAGTGGAAAGTAAGATGAAAGGAAGAGAATATGAAAGGAGGTACAGTATAAGGGAAGGGGTTGCAGCTAGGGACAGAAGGGACGCTGCAAGCCACCTCAAGTAATGCCTACAGTACACTGCATGAGGTACACTGACGGCACTACGGAGAGTTTTAGCAAGAGAAATAAAGGAGACGGAAAGATGGGGAATAATATGGAAGTGGAATAAGAAAAAAGAAGAATCACGGAACAGGTTGGTAGCAGGAACTCAGCAAACGGCTTGGAAGAGAAAGGGTGGGGGGTGTCCTTTAAAGTAAAACTTGGATATATCAAAGCTTTATTGTGCCAACACTCCTTCATGGAAGAAGTTTGAATGTTAAATGAAAGAAAAGAAAATGATAGAAGCTGCTGACATGCATTGTTTGTGTTGGATATGTTGATTAGGGTGAACTGAAATTGTGAAAAATTGAGAAAAATGGCAGTGATATGGTAAAAAGGTACCCAGAGATGAAAGATGAATCAGTGTTTTCAAGCGTTTTCATCGTAGTAAGAAAATGGAGGACGGGTGTATAAGTCTGTGTTGGAAACAAGGTGGACTTAAGGACCAAGTGAGAGGTGGATGAATGGATGGATGTGAGAGGTTTTGGAATGGAAGGGTCATAATACACAGGAAGCGCTAATGTTCGTGCTAGATTAAAGGTGAGTGGCACAATGTCTGTAATGAGGTGGGAGACTTGATACACTACTACTAAGTTTTCTGCGTTGGTATATATTATTATATTATTATTATTATTATTATTATTATTATTATTATTATTATTATTATTATTATTATTATTATTATTAAAGTAGTTTAACCAGACCCCTGAGCTGACGTAGGTATATAAAAAGGCTGGTGTTTTGAAAGACTCCTTTTCAGGGTGTTCATCATTGAATCAGCAATTGAAAGATGAACACGGCAATGAGTGATGTCTTATTTTTATCTTGAGCCATCTCCTAATTAGGAAAACAGCGTGTTGGTGACTGGATGATTTCATGTATGTATGTATGTATATATACATAAATAATATATATATATATATATATATATATATATATATATATATATATATATATATATACATACGTGTGTGTGTTTACAGTGACCGTATGTATATGTCAATTCTAAACACAAATTTCATGTCCAAAGGCATGTGTAGCACAGTAGACAATTCACCGCTCTTGACCATACTTTTAACTCAATAGGTGACATCACATTCTAACACGAAGCACCTGCGACGTACTATATAACCTTGTTATCTCCGTAGAGAGAGAGAGAGAGAGAGAGAGAGAGAGAGAAATATGAATTCTCACCTCACCTCACTTGAGACTGATTAACTTTAATAAAAGTTCACTCGCCGTCACTCATCCTCCACCTAAATTCAATAGTTCGCCTCCCCGCCCCCCTTCCCTCTATCGTTTCCCTCCTCCTTTCGCTTCCCAGCTTCGGATCCCTCTCGACGAGAGCATGGACTGCCACGTGAGGGAAGAGAGAGAGAGAGAGAGAGAGAGAAGAAAAGGTTATGCGAGGGAGGGAGATGGGGAGAGCCCTCAGCTGCATTTTTACGAGTCTCTGATGATTGGCCCCAGATGGGCTGCGGGTCTCCGTAACCGTAGTAACGGTCATGTTGATATTTATGATCGTGTTACTCTAGCTTTCTTTTTTTTTTAATCTATCTATAGATTCATCTATTACTTCCGGCATTCAATGACTTTTTTTTGAGAGCGGGTAAAAATATGAAGCTGAATCTTTAAGTCAATAGACGTCAAACCTATCCTGACCTCCTAACGTGTTCTGGGGACATGATATTCCGTGCGAATTTTGTCAATTATTGAAAGGAAGGAAGCATATTCTCTCTCTCTCTCTTTCTCTCTCTCTCTCTCAAGCTGAATGCGGTCACAACAAATGAAGTAAAAAAAAAAAAAAAAGCAAATTCGTATCTTACAAACTTTTCGCTTCAATAGAGCTTCCAATTTCGTTGCCATTCAACCGGCGGGCCAACCCGTCTGCCGTTCAACGGTGGTGCCACCATCGATTGGTTGAACACAGTACTCAAAACGTCCGACCGTGCGTACCTCACTCTGCTCGTCGTTAGCATTATGCTTCATGCATCATAAAGGCAGTGCCATACCGCGCGCGCGCTTCTCAGTTTCCCCTCATGAACCGTTAAAAACCTCAGGAACGCCGCGACCTCTCGTAACAGCGGATTAGAACTGCAGTGAAGAAGCAACGCGAGTGTCCTTCGCTCGGGAAAGGGCAATGTCACCCAGAGGACCTGCTGCGGTCCTGACGGAGGTGGAGGAGGAGGAAAGACTTGCTCATGAGTGTCCTTGGACTATGACCCTTTGTTGGTTCGTATGAACTTTTCTTCCCAGTACTGCGTTGTTTGTCAGCATCTTATTTTGAGCAGAGTTAGGTCTTGGAGAACTCACTCTCTCGCGCATGCATTTCTTTGGTCATGTATAGAATGCACATGCATGCGTGTATATTAACTTAATGCAAATGACAGCTGTATTCAATTTTTATGTTCGACTTTTTTTTTTTTTAAACATATTGTTCTTTTTTTCCTATTACGCACATGCACACAAACACACCGCTCCACTCACTCATACGTGGGCACTTTTTACATCACACATTATGATATATATGTATATATATATATATATATATATATATATATATATATATATATATATATATATATATATATAATATATATATACTAATGTATACATTATATATACATATAAGATAAATTATGCACAAAGGAATTATAATTTAATTGTAATCCTCTCTGGATGCAAATTATTCCCAAAGGCAAGTAAATTCGTTATTCAACAACATTTGTAACTTAACATTTGTGTATATATATATATATATATATATAATATATATATATATATATATATATATATATATATATATATATACATATATATGTGTGTGTGTGTGTATACGTATAGTATACCATACATTCTCAATATTTTCATTCGCATGCCTAGCAATACTTAATATCAAATCAGAAAAAGTTTCCTAGGTCTGACGTCACGGACAGCCATAAACCCAGCGATGTTAACCACAAAAATCAATGTTATTTTTTATGCATATTTACACCGAAGTGACGACACGGAGCGACGAGTGATGTTTACGTAAGGAAGAGAAAAAGGAGAAGAAGAACGTGAAGGATCGATCACTGAGTTTTATTCTGCGTTTGTAAAGGTCTTCGCGTGTTTAGGCGAGAGAGAGAGAGAGAGAGAGAGAGAGAGAGAGAGAGAGAGAGAGAGAGAGAGTCGGGCAAACATGAAGTAAGTTTAGATACGCGACTATGCACGTTTCGGCACATGTGGTTGGATTCCCGCCATATTGCAATGCACTGTGCCTGAGATCTCGTGCTTTAGAATTGTCATTTTATTTGTTTGTGATTGACCGGAAAGAAATTATTTTTGAGTGAGCATGAGTTTATTTGTTTCTGTTTGTGTATGTCTGTGTGTGTGGGGAGAGAGAGAGAAATTAAGCGTGATAAGAAATTTATTTCATCTCTTTCATGAAAAGTTGATGTATTTCATTATCTTAAGATCCACTTTCTATTCACACCATGTTTTATATTTAATTAGTAAATATTCGTTTATTCTAGTCCCATTTTAACACACATATGTATGTATTATGTATGCATTTATAAAATCTCAGTCAGGTAAGTATAAAGTGTATCAATTATATCTGTTGTATCTTAGATTATTTCCAAAGAATTTTTATATTTTATTCTAAATTTGGATAAATTATTATTATTATTATTGTTATTATTATTATTATCATTATTAATGATAAGGTTATAAAATCCTCTTAGACTAGTCACGACGCAATTAAGGAATTCCATTGTCGTACTTCTACTGACCACCGTATTAGCTACAATACTTCATTTCACTTTGAATTTAAGATATCAAAATCAGACTGAGTGACGTACGTTCCAATTTTGTCTCAAGATGCTACAGACCATCTCGTGAAAGCTGTCTCGTTATATATAAGTACGGAAAACGGGTCGCGCAGATGATTCTTCAGATTGGCCGTTACTGGTAATTATAAGTTACAGTTCATTCATTTTTACCTTGTACCAGTTCCAGCTATATCCCGGTCTGTCTGTATTTAAACGATTTTCAGTTATTAATTCTAGCCATATCCAAGGAAAATTAAACTCGGCATGAATTTAAACGGTACCCAACAGTTGTTAATATTCTGTTCTCTTCTTATCCAGGTATACTTAAAAGTAACATTTTCACATCAGTCTCAAATGATAATTTCTATTCGTTCTATCCGTATCTAAGAATACTTAAACACGGCATTCGTATCAGCCGTATCGCGAGAGATTTGTTGCACTACATACTCCACGCTTTACTAATAAATGTCCGAAACGCGACGAAATACTTTACCCGGTAACTGGCCAATTACGGCGCCTATAATATAAGTTTATCTCTGACTGTGGCTAATCCTGGATACGACCGCATCTCTTATGGCTACCTTTAACTTGTCACTCGAGTCCATTCATTTTTTCACTTTTCATTTAGACGTTGCCAATGAATGCCTTGAATGGTATGCGAGAGGTTCCCGCGTGACGTCATAACATCATCTATGCACCCGTAACGTCGTTTCGATAGACAATGAAGTAGTAATGAGGTTTTAACACCATAGAGGCAGCGCGCCAAGAATTCGATGCCGGCCGAGTACTCCTCCGGAGGGCGGCCCAGTGTGTGCCATCGTACGGTTGGCACCACGACTTGAGTCACATGCCATGCCACTATATATATACAACGGGACAGATCCCTTCTCTTCTCAGTTGATTACCGGATTTCGTTCATCTATAAGAGGGGTCACGGCTCACTGCTAAGGCAAATAAACGATCGGAAGTCGCAGCCGATCGCTTTTACTCCGACGGGAAACACTAACGTTTCTGACTGTAGCGGCAACAGTTAAAAACGTTCAGTAGCTTCTTAAAGTTGCACGTCTCAAACATACTTTCCCCTCCTAGTCTTGTCAAATACAGTACTGCAACAAAATATATACAAGCAGAACATTTTTGCGTTATATCCCTCCTGTAAACGAATCGAGGCCAGAAGTATCGCAAAAACATTATCTATTATCAAAATAATTATTAGAGAGCCTACGGATATCCACCTCCAAATTTGAACACTAACTCCCAGCTCGTGACGTCACCGTGAGTGAGTGGTTCTGGCGCCGACTCATCCTGTCAAACGAGTATAAGTGGGCAGCAGTGGGTTGAGATAAGCCAGTCTTAGCTACGGTGCGCAAAGAGAAGTACGGCACCGAAAGCTTTTTCCGTGTGTGACTCGTAGCGAGCTTTTCTATTAAACCGCAAAAATGATGCAAGTAAGTTCGATGTACGCGCAAGCCCTCGAGAGGCAGCTGGTCTCCCGCCGTTCACAACTGATCCACAACCTTTCTCGCTCCAGCTGTGGCCAGGCAGAACCAATGAGACAGGCTGCTGACGATCCATTCCTGGACCCTCTCCCTCCGCTTCCACCTCCTTCCAACAAACACCTACCTGAGGAAGGTCACCACCAGGGGTTAGACATTGACCCGAAGGAGTGCACGGACCGTCTGTGTCGCCTCCCTTCACAGTGTCGTGGTGGCCACATCTTAGGATCCCCACGAAGGCACAACACATCGGCAGCCGCCGCAGCCGCCAATTCGGCTTCCAGGTTGACTCAATCCACCGGCAATCTCTCCGACTTCAGCCTCCTGAAGAAGAAGGACCCGATGGACCCCCTTCCACTCGCCCCACCCTCACCAGTCTTTGACAAGAAGGCCGCCAAGAAGCTTAAGGAGAAGCAAGACAAGGCCATGAAGAAGGCGCCCTCCAACTTCATGCTCCTCACGCCCTGGTTCACCCGCCAAAATTGCGAGAAGCTCTTGTCTCAGGTGCGCTCGGGGGACATCTTGGAGTTCAACATCAAGCTTCACCACCACTGGGGCATCGCCGTGCTTCCCAAAAATAAACGTAAGTGATTTTTCCTGCAATAAAAGTAGAAGTAGCATGCATATCCAAAAATGTGTACAATATTCAGTATGAGTAACAAGAATATAATGTATTATATTTTTTATTGAATGCAATAGCAGTTTGTACGGCAATCAGTATAAAGTGTATTTTGCGTCATATTAAATATTTAAGAAACATAGAAAAGACTATATACCGAACGCCGTAGAAACAGATATTATAAGTACAGCATTCAAAGTACATATATATTTTTGTTTATACTTGGTAGTGATAGAACGCATGAAGTGTATTATTGTTATTGCCATTATTATTAATTGCTATTAGCATCTAAATTCTTCAAGTTGTCAATATTAGAGAAAGAGCGCTGGCATAATGTAAACATTGACTTTTCCTGGTGTAAGCAGTGTTTATTGTAATCGTGTCATGACGCCAATTCTTTTTCTCGAGAATATCGACAGTGTGATTACTGAAGCATTTCCGCATTCCCTTGCGTCACCCAAACGTTGGGTTTTCCTTCAATGCACCCAAACATAAACAAAAAAGGGAAACACACCGGCGTTCCAAGGGGACTAGATTCCTATTCTGACTTTGCAGTTCTGTTGTTTAAAACACATCATCCAGTTTTGAAATATCATTCCCATTGAGCAAACATTCTCAAAAAAAAATAATTCTAAAAGGCCCTGCTGTAATAGTTGTCGTAGCGTGGTCAAAAAACAGTAAACGTGTTTCTGCTTCGTTTTCAAACGCCGACTCTACTCCTCCTCTCCCTTAAGCCCCTCCCCTCCCACTCCCCAGCTCTCTCTCTCTCTCTCTCTCTCTCTCTCTCTCTCTCTCTCTCTCTCTCTCTCTCTCTCTCCACTTCCTCCCTTTCTACTGCCCTCCTGCTTCCACTCCTAGCGGAACATGGCCTTCGAGTTGAAAGTGTTGCGTCAACGTTTGGTGCCGATTGGAGAGAGAGTTTGTGTGTGGCTCACGTGTCGTTACTCACGTAGCCATTTGCAGGCTGGGAGGTGTGCGTCCCGCCAAACTAAAGATTTCCTCAGGTTCATTTTGAACTGTATTTCATCTTGAATAGGTGGATGGTAATGAGGTTAAGTGCGGAAAGCAGTGGTTGCTGACAAGAATGCGTGTTATTGCACCTAAGCGCCAGGGGTCAACAGTCTGTATTATGTTTACACTATACAAAAGACACTGATTCAGTGATCTTGCGCACGAACGAACATGTTTGTTGTGCATTCAGTTGCAAGGAAGCTTACATACAGTCTCAGACAGATTTCTTAAGCATTGGCAAGTATGCAAGACGGCTCTTTACTCTCCCCCCACCTTGTATCTTTGCCCTCTCTCTCTCTCTCTCTCTCTCTCTCTCTCTCTCTCTCTCTCTCTCTCTCTCTCTCGCATAGCAACATTGCTTATCCTCAAGGGCGGTCAGTGTGAAATGATATGCCTGATTCATCATGCAACTCTTTTTAACAAATCATCAAAATGGCAAAGACACTCTTTGCAGTTTTGTCACTGAAATATATTTGTTTTAGCATGGGATCTCTCTCTCTCTCTCTCTCTCTCTCTCTCTCTCTCTCTCTCTCTCTCTCTCTCTCTCTCTCTCTCTCTGGGATCGTTAATTGATGCACGGCATATCTTGTTAAAAAACTCATATCCAAAATTATATCATCCATTGTTCACAAAGATTAGAACAGAAATCACGGAATTGGTTAAAGAACGAAGTCTACCCGGCCATTGTTTCAGAACAAAGAAAGAACCGGAAAGCAAGATTTCCTTACGTCTGCCCTCAGTGATTAGTCGCATCGGATGCATTTAATTCGAAGGTTAGGCGAATCCTATTCAGTTATTCATTACTGACAGAGATTAAGAGGGTCATTCAGTATCTGTCACTGGATTAACGCCGGTCTTAACTCCGAATTGAAGTTGCAACGCTCAGAATGTACTGACTCTTGCCAGACGTAGGAGATAGGAAACGCCTTACTCGCGCGATACTGCCACGAAGAGTTTGACTTGAGTACAAATTTCTTTCAACATAATTGATGAAATGCAACTTCGCAGGAATCACGACAACGGTATTGCAAGAAGACTTAATGTCATACAAAGTCGAAAAGGATGGGGAGATGCTTTTACTTAGCAAAGAGAATGCAATAACCTTTACTATATTTAAGATGAAAACAACGACTACTGTTGCATTCAACAAAATGAAATGCATCGTGAGAAATTAATACGCATTCCCCCAAAAACAGATGGGAAAATAACGGGCAGACCAGTAAGAGTGAAGTTTATTTTTGTCTCGGCTTAGTCTCGTCTTGCTAGCAAACCAGTTAGAGGCGGTTCCGGCTCTCCCTGAAAGCTTCTTCCTCCTTTGTTTTCCTCAGTTCTCCAGACCAAGATTAAGTTACATTTATTTAATTTTCCATTTTATGTGAAATCACGCAAAATATTTAA
Organism: Macrobrachium rosenbergii; assembly: GCF_040412425.1. Taxonomy (NCBI): domain Eukaryota; kingdom Metazoa; phylum Arthropoda; class Malacostraca; order Decapoda; family Palaemonidae; genus Macrobrachium; species Macrobrachium rosenbergii. Next base: position 17,997,182 of record NC_089761.1, read on the forward strand.
TCTTGGACATAACACCTCATACACGCCTTCTCTTCCAACAATCCGGTTCCCTTCCTCTTTTTTAACCTTGACTCTATTGCGAAAGCCATCAAGGGATATTTTCATTTATTTTTTTCTGCTGGAACTAGACGTTACAGTGATCACAATAGATCACCCATGATAAGAGTCAGTGACTTGGCATTTTAACGCTGGAATTTCATCAAGGAGACCGAGAAGGTTGGGAATGGAGTGTGAGGAGGGGGGCGAAGGCGGGTCTTGGAGGAAGGAGATGAACTTAAATATTCGATTTCCACCGAGGAGCTGCGGTAGGCCAGAACCCAATATCCCAATATTAGTCTTTTTTTTTTTTTATTAGAACCTGATGGACTTGCATCAGGAGAAGGCAAAAGCCGATTTTATGGCCTTTCTTACAGCCATAAACATCACGACTCGGTATTAGGGCTAAAAATATTCCATAAATATTCCATTTGATATTTAAATTTATTCGGTTATCACCTTTATAGAGATTATTTTTGCCTTTAGTTTCTGACATCCAACTTATTAAATGCAATCACGCAAGTAATTAATTTTAACCTTTGCCCAACATTATCCATTTGTGCAAAATTAAGCCAACAAACATACAAACAAACACGTCTACACTCACAGCGCACACACACATATAATATATATGTATGCACATACAAATACCATACACCTTTCTCCCTGTCTTAACCCCATCTAACACTTGTGCCTGTTCACAGCTGGGTCGATTAGTGGGCAGCAAGTCGGGACTCGAACCACTCTGCTCTGAGAATTACTAGTCAAATTTACTCAAGTTTTTAACATTGCCTAAAATTCTTAAACTTTTTTTAACTTTGAATGGAAGGGGCCACATCACCTGAACTGATTGTTTAAGACTCCAAAGAATCTATAAAAGATAACCACTTCACTTCCCTTTTTCCAACCGTCCTAGAGGTGATGTAATGTAATGGGATTTAGCAACAGGTATTCATAGTCATGCTTAGCGCCCTCAGGAGTAATGGAGTGGGAAGCAGAGCCTTTTAGCTAATTGTATCGGAGAGGGATGCAGAGGAAAAATGAGAATGGAATAAAAGAGGAAAATTATGTGAGTGGGAGGGAGGAAAGAGGTGAAAGACTCTTTCCTTGCAATTTTAATTTCGAAATTCGAAAACCTTTCAGTTGTGATTATCAGTGGGGTCAAGATACTTCGAGTTTATAAACGGAAGAGCTTGAGTTTGTGATTCATACGGGAATACTTAAAGAGCCGGAGCCAGTGCTGGCATAAAGCCATTCTCATCTACCAACAAATAGGGGTGTAACGAATTAACGCGTATGGTTAATGGGTAAAAATAGATGATAATCAGACATTATTTCATCAAGGTGTCGGTATGCGAAAATACTTCAGTGATGATGCTTTGCCCTTTTATGTTTTTGACGCTGACGTTACACAGATGAGCGTCCTTAAAAAGCTTGTAAGCAATTCTGTACATAACTGTTTTATGAGAGCATACTTTTAAATGGGAAATTTTCCTTGTGAAGTTTTTTTTAGCTTGATTTTTTAGTTTTTTTCCTTTTCCTGTGGAAGGAAGGAATTTTCTCATTACATAAATTGTCAAAAATTTTATACTGCATTCTACAACGAGACGTTTTATTTCTCTAACCAGAGGCCAGCCTGAGTACCTTGGAAATGGCCCATCTCCTTCGGGATAAGGATGGCCGTCAGAGAGTGGTCCGACAGGCTCTGAAGGATTACTGGACTGAAGGCGTCACTGCAAGGATCAACAACTCAAGGGACGTTCACAAGCCACCACTAGCTGCTGGAGAGGTGACATCAACCGCCCTAAAGGTAAAGATGATCCCGGCTTCTGAGATCTCAAGTCCAGAGTTATGGCTCTCTCTCTCTCTCTCTCTCTCTCTCTCTCTCTCTCTCTCTCTCTCTCTCTCTTTAGTAAACCCTTTACCATGACCAAGGTTACTTCAAAATTTCATTGCCACAGAATTCCCTTGTCCAGAACTTGATCCTAACTTTTAGGCGTCGTTCTCACATTGAATATTTCAACCTGGATGGAATTTTGAATTTTGATTGATTAACAATCTTGGTCAAACTCTACAAAACATAACAGTTTTTTTTTATTTACGAAATCAATCAACTGCATGATAAACACCAGCCATATAACTGTGGGAAGTAACTCGTGTCTCCCAAGATATGGCCAGAATGTTTTTTGTAAATAAAAATCTTGTCCTTTATTTGAATTATAAGGCTTTTTTAACGCAAGACGTGCTTTGCATTTTCCCTTCAATAAACTGTGCAAGAATCAGGGTGTTGCAGGGTACACCTGTGCTTTGAGTCGGGGTGTTCACTGCGCACCTGCCTTAACATCAGGTGGAGTCTTAACCTACGAGACATACTCATAGCGTTTTTTTCTCTTTAAGAAATGGTTAGCGCCATAAAACTGACTCTAATGAATTCTTTTGCCCCCTAACCAGTTATTTCGTTTTTACTGTGCCAAACCAAAGCTTTTCATATAAATATATCAACACGTTGTATGAAAATATGAATGAAAGATTGAAAAGAAATGAATAGAATAAAAACACGCTATCGATACTGCCATGAGAGTTAAGTATCATCCCGCCAGTAAATATCAATTGATGTTATTCATATTACAGGGGGTCTATTTTAGCTCAGACATTCTCGGTCGGCAAGCTCACAAAATGTACTACATAACCTCTCCGTAACTGCCTGAATGCTACGCGAGGCTCTCATGGTTATACAAAACCCGTTTTCCTCCCTTTCTCTCACGCTCAGTTTTGCCTTTCCTTTCGTACAAAGCATATCTACACGTCAAAATAAAACCTGCCTAATTAATACAGAATGCATTAATATTCATGAGATTCGGAACTTCTGTTCGAATGTGTCATATAATGATTAAAAGTAGTCTGTAATGCTGACTCGTTTTCATTTGTAAGCTAGGTCTGTCATGATGGTATTAAGCAGTGTCTGATAGTGCCTTACTTTTTTCTCAAACAGTTGATTGTGCAGCCTTACCGAGTGTGGCAGAATTCGGAACAGATGGTCGTCCATTGCCGATATGGAGAGGGACAGAGGGCAAGGCAGCTCAGCGATGCAGCAAGGTAAGGTTCTGTCTGCTTGCAGACTTGAAATTTCTCTCCATTTATGGTACTGTGTTTGTTTATATATATATTTAAATTTGTATTAATATTTGGGTTCTTTACTCCCTTCCGGTCGAACCTTCTTTCAAATGGCAAGTTTTTCGAAATGTCTGGCAGAGGTAATTGTGATGTTACTAAAGTGCTATTGTTTTTGGTTTTCCATGTAATATCACAAGAAGTGTGGTCTTCTACACTTACCAGAAACTTGACGAGTTTTCCTAATTTTCCAACATTCATATTAAGAGTTGATCGTGAGTAGAGGTTTATGAGAAACTGCGCAGCATTTTTTCGTTACCGTGGGATTGAAGCTTGAGTTAATTTGTTTTCGTCGATTGTGTGTGTGTGTGTGTGTGTGTGTGAGCGCAAGCGCTTGTATATCACCAAACTAAACGAATCTGTTTCCTTTTACATTTAACTTAACCTAATTACCCAAGGAGTCTCGTCGAGGTATTTGATGTCAAACATCCCAGAAAGGTCGGCCCTTGACCATTTGACCTTTTAACTTTTCTTCTTCCTTTAACATCTCTTCTTTTCATTACTCCTTCCTACTCGAGTCATGTCACACTTCCTGCATTTCCGCTTTTATGAAGAATAAAAATGACTTCACTTCCAGTGACCTCTCCTCCATCAGGTCTCTCCCCTGCCTCCCTCCCTCCCCTCTGTCTCCATCCTGCACCACCACCCCTCCCACCGCCCCGTGTCTCCTTCCTCCCCATAACCCCCCCACGCCCCCTCTCTCGAGCTTTGAGACAGAAGTTGTGTCAATCTGCTCCGGCTGTTTTAATAACCACTTGTGCATGGCTCTCCTCCGGCCTCCTTTCAGATGTTTTTCGTTTAATTCGTCTTAAATTTTCCCTCGTCTTATCTCTGATATTTACTCTTGCTTTCTGGAACGGCGTGAGTCATCGCACTGAGTTGATTGTGGAGGTATTTGACATCCAACGTGATGTCGGCTTTCGATATTTTTAATGGCTTTCCATTCCTGTGTGACGGCAGAGCGTTTATCAGACGTCAGGACGAGCAAGTAAATTACGTTTAAGCGAGCAGAATCTACCGACATGCCTTCAACATAATATGCGTGTATGTTTATGTGTATGCAAGTGTCTGAATGTAAAAACCACGCACACGACTCCTCGTCCGAGGAAAGTTGCGCTAATTAAGTGACTTAACAGAACACCGATACTGGCACGACAAGTTGTCGTCGTTTAGATCAATATGAGAGTGTTCCTTCGATTCCTCCAAATGGCATGACGCAGGGAAACTTCGGTCCTTGCGGTCGAGGGCGTTTCAGAAGCACTTAGGTCAATAAGATGACCTTTCAGGGTACAGCCTCTTCGAGTCTTGTGGAAAGGAAGGCGGGGGAGGGGGTGGGGTGGGGAGCTGGTTGAGTCGTTACTTTTAAGAATGAGAGAAAATGTAACGGGAGGTTTTCTTTCCTATTTTAGTTTTCTGTAAAGAAAACTATTGTGTCATTTGTCTGTCCCATCGCCCTCAGATCATAAAATCTACTAAGGCTAGAGGGCTGCTGGGTGGTATGTTGATCATCCACCCCTCCAGTCATCAAACGTGCCAAAATGCAGCCCTCTAGCCTCAACAATTTTGATTTTATTTAAGGTTAAAATTAGCCATAATCGTGCATCTGGCGGCAGTATAGGACAGGCCACACAGGCCGTGGTTAAGTTTCATTGCGGCTCACAGCGATTACCGAGACCACCCCGAAAGATATGTTTTCGGTGGCCTTGATTTACGATGTACAGAAAGCGCGCATTTTTACTTGTTCTATATTAACTCTCACTCGACGTGACGAATAACTAAAGATAAAGAATCAAAAGACTTGCAGTCTGCTCAAGAATCACGCGTGTCATGTTAACCTACTTCGGCATAATAATAAATATGCAGCGGAGAAGTTGCATGAACACACACAAACACTCTCTCTCTCTCTCTCTCTCTCTCTCTCTCTCTCTCTCTCTCTCTCTCTCTCTCTCTCTCTCTCTCTGCCGTTTAAACTTGCCACTTTTCCTCACTTTTACATTATCCGTTAGTTCAACATCCAAAAAGAGATGTGTCAATATTGCACTGACATACAAGAGCTCGGGATCATGAAGAAACTTTTCTTCTTCACTTTTCTGACAATTCTGCAAAATTCCCGTCGTTGATATGATTGTGGGAAATGATTGTGCTTACTTTAATATCGGTTGCAGACTTTAGAAAATATAAAATATACAGTCGTAGAGCGATTACAAGGTATTTTGCACCTCATTTATTGATACATGTCGAATACTTTTCTTCGTGATGTACAACACCATTTAGTGATTAAGTGTAACGCCTCTCTCTTAGTTATTTAAATCTGATGCTTCATGATAATTTGTGCTGCATTATCACAGTAAATGGATTGGTGGAATTTCCGTCCCCTGAATCGTGTCTTAATGACTCAATGTAATTCACCTCTCTGGAGGATTTCAAATAGATTTAATGTTATTTTAATTGACAGATAATGTGAAGAGCTAATGCAACTGATCTCTTGTGGATCATTTCATTTATTGACTAAATGTACTTTATCTCCCGTGGGTCGCTTCAATTGGGCTTAATGTAATTTGCTTCCACGGACTGTTCGAGTTAACAACTTGATGTGATTCGTCCATCCAGGATACTTTTTATTTTATGACTTGATATAGAAGATTTTGCTCCCCTTTATATAGCAGGTGAGTTTAACGCTATGTTTATATTTTTTGCAGATGGGGATCGCTGAGCAGGTGCGTCGGCCTGTGGCTGACCCTCACCTCCTCGACCCAGACCTCACCCACGGGGTCACCCAAGCCGATTCGACAGAGGACAGTCTCCGTCAATTTCTGAGAGAGGGACAGGCCCAGTCTTCTCCTTTCGGTTTTCGTCTCGAGAAACAGAAGCACGGTATTTATGTGAAAAGCCCGACTCTGGTGGTTATTCTGTATTTTTGGAGGGATGGGCATGACTGCTGACCTGTTGTATTTATTTTTCGGATGCAGCGTAGGATTATCAGGATATGATATTCCCTCTTCAGTTCTCTGGCCACACACTCGCGCACTGCTGGGGATATGATGACCTGGCTGGCGCAGTTTGATACAAGTGGGAAGTTGTGAGATATTTGCAATGGAAATAACCAATTGGGTTTTTTGTTTTTCGTATGCAAAGTTATTTTTATTACACTTTTGTTTTTGTGCATTGGGAGATGTAAGAGGGTTGCCGAGATTGCTGTTAAACGTATCAAAAGTTTAATCTGTGAGCAGATACTTTTTACATTTTCTTATGGGCTTGGTGCCACGTAAAGTTGATGAAAGTGTATAAATTGATCAGATGCGCATATCGGCGTACGATTTTTATGCATAAAAATATAATTACATGGACACCTAACATTCGCGTTTTTGTTGCTAGAGAGAAGGAGAAAGAAAGTAGAAAGAGTACTTATGGGAAATTCGGAGAGAAGCAGCGTCCTGCTCATCTCTTTTATAAGGATTCAATTTGGACCGCCCGAATACTCTTATTCCAAAATGAGAGAACTGCAAATTTAATGAGAACGTTAGAAATTAGGTTAGGTAAAAAAAAAAAAAACTTTATTTTCATTGAAATTATGACTCAAGTACATGTTTCCAGTGAAATACACATGTATTCACACAATACATACAAACTATATAAATAAGTATATATATCCGGATGTCATTATGAATACGGGTTTCATTAATTATTCGAAAATGCTGATGGCTTGAAAAATGTTTTATTCTCTCATTGATAAACCAAAGTTCTTCATTATAGTATCTATTTCAAGATTCAAAAAAAGCATACCATCTGCGCTCCCATTGGTTAACAATAATTCGGGTTTCCGAAGAAAATTTTAGATACGAACTTCAACAAACGCGTCTTTTGTTTTTTTTGGAGATAGTTCTGGATAAACGACACCATACATACAATATATATATATATATATATATATATATATATATGTGACAGAGAGTATCCAGTGTCTGTTCTTCAAATCAAACCTGATATCAAGTGCTTGTCCCGGAGTCTGAAGGTCTTACATTTATATATGGAAATGGTCCAGTCTAATTGCCATTTATATGGTGACCCAGGTCATCAGTGTCTGTTCTTTAAATCAAACCTGGTATCTAAGTGTAATATTTGATTACCAAACTGCAATTATTCAGCAATTATAGTTACTCCCAAGCCAGACATCTGAACCCTCATCACACACAAAAAGACGACTGATTTCTCTAAAAGGCACAGTGATCCTTATAAAACTTATCAATCTTGAAAGAAAGCAGATGAAGTTAAGTTAAACTAGGTACAGGTAAAATCTAAGGGCATCACTCATTAACATTATAAAGTTCAAGTATTTCTATTTGTTCTTCTGGTTAGAGCTCACTTCAGTGCTTGAAGAAGCATCCTTACCACTCTGTATCCTAATTCAAATCAAAAGATTTGGTGGGTCAATGAATGAAACTCTGATATAATATTTTTAAATACAAAAATTTATTTCTAAATTCAAAGATTATACATGACATTTAACAGTCTCAGAAATCTATTATTATTTGAAACAAAACAAATTGGATTAAATACAAATTGATATCAGTCAAAATTAAATCAGAAATTAATTTATTAATTCATAAAAATTATTCAGAAAAGATTTAGAGTGTAGAAATAACTTGATTTAAGAGAAATATACTGAAAGTAAATTGAATTCCCAAATGTTAAATAAAGTAACAAATAAAATCAATCATATAAAAATGTGGATACAAAAGACACAGAAATATACTCTGCAAAGATTAAATATTCAAAAAAATGGTAAAAGAATTAGGCAATAACAAACCATCACTATATATGTATAAAAGAAAAATTCTTTAAAAGATAAACATGAAAACATATATAACACGAAAAAAATTAAAATAAAGTGAAAAAGGTTTCTTTCCATTTTTAGCTATTATTATTATTATTATTATTATTGTTATTATTTTACATTATTACTACATTATTATTATTGTGTTCAAGGTATTTGAACATTCATTCATATGAAACACTGTTCAGCATAACTCAGTAAGACTCCAGGAATTCAAGTGTCCAAAGAATATGTTCCTTTATTAGAAAGAAGTAAAGAAGATAAATCTACTCACAGAAAGAAAGGTTCTCTTAGTAAAAAAAATAAAGCAAAATGAATAATGTAAGTACATTATTAAAATCAAGGAGAGATTTAATAGGGTAGCAATGATTGCCCTCGCTTGAACTTCTGAAGTTGCAAGGGCACAACACCCTGGGGAGACTGGTCTTACATTTATCCGCGGTGTTTTTAATAAAGGACCTCTGGAACTGATAGTTCCAGACCAAATAATATCTGTTAGATAAGATGCTGCGAGGCCGCTTTGTTGAAGAAAGAGGAATAATAAAGAGACAGTAAAGACAGGATGAACACCTTTCAATTTTGTAGACAACTGAATTGAATTGAATCTGATGTTTTTAGGCCAAAGGCCAAGCACTGGGACATATGAGGTCATTCAGCGCTGAAACGGAAATTGGCAAAAAAGCTTGAAAGGTGTAACAGGAGGAAAACCTCAAAACAGTTGCACTAATGAATCAATTATCAGGAGAGGTTGTAAGACGGAATTTTAAGTGATATGAAAGAGGTACAGTAAAAGGAACGATAGGGGTTACAGCTAGGGGCCAAGTTACGCTTCAAAGAACACAGTAGCATGAGGTGCACTGACGGCACTAAACCGCCCAGTGGAAATTAGTTATAGAGTTGAAAAACATTGGGGCCAAAATGTCGGCAACAATTGTACAAATCTTCAGCTGGATGGAATAAAGAAGGTTTAGGACAGATATTAAGGAAACTCTGATTTTAAAGAAGCATTACGGATTTTGGAAGAGTTGTGGATGTGATCCAAACCAACTAAAGTTTCAATAAAATTCCTAGGTCTGTTCACATACACTTCAAACTTTTCAATGCTGTGATTAGCTAAGTTCTTTCTGTAGTGGACCACTCTGATGCTTTGGAGTTTCAAAGCATAAACATCTGGGGATGCAAAAGTTCACTTTCATCTTCTTAGTAGTACAGCTCAATTCCACAGTCAAACATCAACTGTATAATTTCTTATTAAAAGTCTGGGCCAGTACTGGTCTTGAAGTTAAAATGGCTATTTTACCTTCTCAAAGTTCTTGACATTCTGTAGTCCAAACAAACTTAGCTTTGGGACTAGTTAAGTCTGTTAAGGGGCTACTACAGCTGAAATTCAGGGCAGAAACATCGATAGAATCTGCCATGCCCAAAATCTCTGTAGCTGTTTTCTAGTAGTAGGTGGGGTAGCCTTACGGGATACCCTCTACATTACGTTTACTGGGCAGAAGGGCCTTTCCAACTTCAAACCCAAAGATACTGCACAGTTGCCTTCCCGAACTCACTCTTCTCTAGGTTGACTGTTAGTCCTGCTTCCCATAGTTTCTTGAAAACTTTCCTCAGGATCTTCAGATGTTCTTCCATGTTTTAGAGTAAATGACTATGTCATCCAGATATACACCTACTCCTATGGACCCTAGCAATTTGGTCCATCCTTTTCGTGAAATGTCGCAGGTGCATTCATCAGACCAAATGGCAGACAAGTATACTGATACAGTCAAAGGAGTAATAAAAGCTGACAGCAATTTGCATTCTCATCAAGGAATTTGATAGTATCCCTTCAACAGTCTATCTTGGAGACAAACTTGGCTTGCCCAACATTATCAAGTAACTGATCTATAAGAGGAGGGATAATTGTCAGCCACACTGATGGAATTCAATTTCCTATAATCAGTACACATCCTAAATAAGCCATCAGGTTTTCTTCACTAACACACATGGAGAGAACTGTAGTGACTTGAACTGGGTTCTGCTAATCCATGCTGTAACAAATATTCAACTCTTCTTTCTTCAAAACATCTCGATGATAAGGTGATAGGCGATAAGCTCTCTGCTTGAATGGTCTGCCATCTTCTTGGATCTTGATCTCATGTGATCAGATCAGTACGCCTAGGTACATCTACTGCAAATAGTTCTGTGAAGCTTCTAATCACTTCACACAACTCACCACCTTGCTCAACACTCAGATGTTTCAGTTTATCCTCAAATTTTCCAAATTGAAGAATTATTCATCTTGCTTTCAGCTCCCAATTCATATCCATCATCGTCTTCTGTGATTTAGAAGTTGTCTGGGTTATTGACACCGATTTCCATTTTGGTTTTCTGTAAAGGGTTTAGAGGTTTACATGTATCTTCCTTTTTCGTCTTCATCTTTCTGGTGTTTCAATTACATAAGTTCTGTCACTTAACCTCTCAATTATCTTGTAAGGACCTTGAAAACTTGTTGGAAAGGGAAATCTCTTGACAGAGTACTAACACTTGTTGGCCAACACTAAAAATTTCTTAGCTTAGTCTTCTTATCATATCTCCTTTTCATTTCCTGTGACTCAGTTTCAGATTTTCTAAAAGAGAATTTTCTGATCTCTTCAATCTTTCCTCCAAGTTCTTTTACTCTCCTTGGATTTCCACTTGATTTTTCTTCCCAATTTTCTGCAGAGTGCCAACGTCTCTCACTACTCTGCAAAAATCATCTCATTGGTGAACAACCCGTGCTTTCTTGATAAGCATTCTAATTTTAAATAACATCAATTGTACACCAACATCCCAGGTCTCTGCCTGACTCAGAACAATACTTAGTCAGCATACTTTTTCAATGTCTGGTGAAACCTTTCCAAGGCTCCTTGAGTCTCTGGGTGATATGCAGTGGACAACTGTTGTTTCCTCTAACAAGTTCATCACATGAAACAGTTTGGAAGTAAAATTGGTTCTTCTATCACTGTACAATTTCAGGTATCCCAAACTTTGAAAAACTCCACTAGTTTCTCAGCAACTATCTTGGCAGATATGTTTCTAACAGGGATTGCCTCAGGATATCTTGTCACAGGACACATCAATGTTAACAGATACTCATGACCCCTTCTTCGTCTTCGGCAGTGGTCCAACCATATCTATAAATCACCTTGCTAAAGGGTTCTCCTCTAACTTCTATAGGTTGTGGGGAGCTTTCTGAATGGTTTCATTTGGCTTTCCAACTATCTGGCAGGTATGGCCTCCCGACAGAACTTGCTAACATCTTTAATGATCCAGGCCAGAAAAAATGTTTCTATAGTCTTCTCCACAGTCTTCCCTGATTCCCATATGTCCAGACTCATGAGCTACTGCTGCTACTTCCTCAATTGACGTGGGATCAGAATTTGATGATATTCGCCCCATTCAGCATCTCTGGTATATCTGCAGGTCTATGCTTCCTCATCAGCAAACCTTCCTTCAGATAATAACCGCAGGTAGGAGTCTATCTCTTCTTGATCAACAACTCTGAAAAACAACTCAGGGGATGCATCCTTCTTCTGCAGTTCCATTAGCTTCTCCTGGTCACCTGACCAACTTCAAGGGTTGAGCTCTCAATATCTGCTAACTCAGCTACTGTAGTTCACTGTTATCTTCAGGAACATTTTGACTACTCAGAGTCTCTTCAGGGATGACAGCTTCTTCTTGGGAAACTTCTTCTTGATCAGCATAAGGGAAACATCATTTCCCTGGAACAACTCTTCCCCAAGCTCAATGATCCTTCTTGAGTGGGTAAATCCTCAGTCTCTTCACTTACAGACATAGTCCTCTTCATACTCCTAGTAGTCACACAGCTAGGAAACAGGTGGGGTTATTCTTCTCCAAATCTACCATGGGGACTAATCCTCAATGGTTTATCTGTCACAGGACAAGGAACAAATGGCACAACTTCTGGCCCAAACTCTATTTCAGTTCAACAGATTCGATTCTCGTCAAACTCGAGACATGCTGAGTGATCTTGCACCGCAAACATCTTTGCCTGGTGTAGTTGACATGGAATGGAATGTGAACTAAGGCCAACGCTGGGACCTATGAGGTCATTCAGCGCTGGAAAGAAAAACTGCGAGTAAACGGTCTACAAAGGTGTAACAGGAGGAAAACACATCGCAGTTGCACTAAGAAAAAATTGTTAGAGACGGTGGAGGAAAGTAAAAGGAAGAAGGATAAAGCGAACGACACTTCCTCCTGGAAGTTGTCAGGTAGCAGCAGCCAGGGGCCTAAGCACACGCTGCAAAAATCTTTCCAAACTGCTCAGCCACTCACTGCTTGAGGTACATTTCCACTGGTAAACAATAACATTAAACACATTTTATTCAGTCTTCATGTTTTATGATACAGGCAAATGTTCTTTCTCATTTGCATAAACCTGGTCATTTGCCTCTCTAAAACTGGTTTGGACTGTAATGTGTCTGATGACACTCCCGACTGAAGTGTCCTGCTCTTCCACACTTTGGCAGACAACATTAGGCTTCTGTAATTGCCTTGCAACATTATTATATGAGGATTTACATTAGCCTGTTGAGGATATTACCCTGCATTGACTTGGTATTGCCACTTGTAGGATTCCCATTAAATCTGCTCTGAAATTTGGGTGAGACCTAAAACCTGTGCGTTGATTCTGGTACTTGACATTATAGTTCCTTCTGCTGCTTATGATGTTGAAGTCCTCGCTAAGTGTAGCAGCTTTGTCAAGTTTATTCACCTCTCTCTCTCTCTCAGATAGGCTCTTATGTGTTCAGGAATTCCCTAAGATATTGTTCAGACATGATTAATTCTTCAAGATCTTCAAATGTTTTAACTTTAGCAGACCTCCAACCATCGTTTAAAACATCTTCTCACTCATACATAATCAAGAAGAAGTTATCTGGTCATCCTTTCTCCAAGATCTGAATCTTTCATTATAATATTCAGTGGTCATCTAGTAAACTTGTAACACATTGTGTTTAGTACCTTTGTACTCTTTACACTGATCGGCTGATAAGGCTAAATAGGCACTTCTTCCTTTTCCAATGAACACTCTGCAAGGCAAGACTGACCATTTATCCTCTGGCCATCCCCATTCTGCAGCCACTTTCTCAAAGTGATCCAAAAAACTCATCTGGAGCTTCTTCTGTAAACTTTGGAATTAACTTCTGCCTCTTACTACATCAAATACAGGGTCTGAATCACCTTGAGTAGGGGTTAGAAGGTGTTACAGGGCAATTCAGTCTTTCAGCCTTTCCATCTCTCTCTTGTGTCACTTCTTTCTCTTTCTTCTTCTGCTATTTTCTTAATTCTTCAGCAGCTTTCTCCTTCTCTTTCTTTTCTTTCTCGTTTTTCTCTGTCTTCTCTTTTTCTCACCTGCATTTTCTGCCTGCATTTTCTTTCAGCCATCTTAATCAAATTTCCTTCTGCTTCTAGACGTCTAAGCCCTGCTTCTCCATCATCCCTTTTCTCTTTCTTTTTGCCCATGTTTATCTATAAGTTCTGCCTCAGCTACGTTTAACAATTCTTGAGCATCTCCGAGCTCTTCATCTATTTTACCAGAGTCCATCAATGCTTGGATTGCAATGAATTTTATTTGTGCCCTTTACCATGTTGGCAGACACCTGACCACCATATGCAACTGCTATCTCACTCCACTTTCAATGCTTTTAGTCAGAGTGATTTCAGATAACTCTTGGATGGAGGATTTGCTAAAAACTCTTGAACATCGAAGGGAGCCATCTCTCTCAGTTAATCAACTAACAATTCAATATGACAACAATTCAACACAATAAAATGCAAAAAACAATTATATGGTCACTCTCCCAAAATGCAAAGAACAATTATATGGTCCTTTCTCCTCACAAAATAAAAGAACTATACTCTTTCTCCTAAAAAAAATATGTCCTAACACCACCAGTATACACCAGAGTGATATTTTGTGATCTGTTTTCCCAGGGTCTTGGGCACCACTTAAATATGTGACAGAAGTGTCAGTGTCTGTTCTTCAAATCAAACCCGATATCTAAGTGCTTGCACCACCATTTACCATGGGGAAATGGTCTGATCTAGTGCACCATTTATATATGGTGACCCAGGTGTCAGTGTCTGTTCTTTAATCAAACTTGGTATCTAAGTGCTTGATATTTGATTACCAAACTTACCATTTATTCAACAATTATAGTTACCTCCCAAAAGCCAGACACTGAACCCTCATCACACACACTAAAGACGACTGATTTCTCTAAAGGCAACAGTGATCCTTATAAAACTTATCAATCATGAAGAAAGCAGATAAAGTTCGTTAAACAGGTGTGAGGAGTAAAATCTAAAGGTCTAAGGCATCACTCCATTAACATTATAAAAGTTCAAATATTTCTATTTATTTCATTTCCCTGGTTCCGAGCTCACTTCAATTACTTGAAGGAAAACATCTCACTCACCGCTCTATCTCTAATTCAAATCAAAACACTGGTGGGCCAATGAATGAAACTCTGATATAATATTTTAAATACAAAAATTTATTTCTAAATTCAAAAGATTATACATGACATTTAACAGTCTCAGGAAATTTATTATTACTTGAAAAATTGGATTAAATCTGAATTAATCATCAGTCAAAAATTAAATCGAAATTAATTTATTAATTCATCAAAAAGGGTTATTCAAGAAGAATTTAAATTGTTAAATAACAAAAACTTGATTGAAAGAAATAACAAAACTTCAATTCCCAAGTGTTAAACAAAATAAGGCAAATAAATCAATCATATAAAAATGTGGATACAAAAAGACATGAAATATACTCTGCAAAAGATTAAATATTCAAAAAATGTAAAAAGCAAAAATTAAGGCAATAGCAAACACATCACATATATGCATAAAGAAAAATTCTTTAAGATAAAGCATAAACATATAACACGAAAAAATATTAAAAGTGAAAAATTATCTTTACATATAACCACTCTAAATATTTTCTTAGTGCACTAGAAACCCACAAGTTATGTTTTACAATACCTTGGTACCAAATTGCTTCGTGTTTTAACCAGGCACCGTTACACACACACTTAATAAAAATACACTGTTCAGATAACTCAGACACATTTACTAAGAATTAAACCGTTAAAGAATATGAGTGACCATCGTCTATCAAAATATCAATTACACGTTAAAACAGGACATTCGTAATCCCGAGAGCGAGAGAGAGAGAGAGAGAGGCAGAAAAGCGTATCTCCTTTCACAACGCTTTTTTGGTCTCTCCAGTGGGCCCCTTGTCAGGGCATCTTAGATGCAGAGGCACAGCCTATGGGTGAAGGGACAGGTCCCAGACGATGTTTTTTATTTTAAAAACTCTTTAAAATGATAATTAGAGACAAAGTGGAATTACAGTTAACACTAATATTTATCATTACATAGTTTCAGAGACAAAGAATCTCTAGTTATTATAATAAGAATGGAAAACATCGCTTCTAATAACATTCTGAGTGACGTTCGCAGCTTTTGTAATGGAATTTTCCACCGTGTTTTTGGTCGCGGCCCATAACGCCTTGTCCACTAATGGAGAAGCTGAGAAGGTCTCATGCAAGTTTTGAAAAATTGGACTAAACAAACGCGTCCCTATACAACGAACAACGTTCTCAGTCTCTCTCAGCTCGATCACACCTCCCTTCACGGCGTCTCAAGACACAGAGTGCAATCATTTACCTACGCTAACTCTTTTACGGTATACATATCTGAACACAAAAACCATAGTTATACTACAACTCACACATACACACGGGAAGATGCACATTATAAGAAACCACAACTAAGATATATATATATATATATATATATATATATATATATATATATATATATATTATACACTATATATTACATACATACATATATACACACCAAATTTCACATGAATCCAAAACTTGAAAATATTTAAGGGACTCTTAAGCGAAGTTTATTTAGTAGTACGCATTAGGGTAGCTAAGGAAACTACCGCTCATAAAGACAACTAGTAAAAACTCTTAGACTTGCCGAATGGAATGATTATCCTGTTCATTTTTTAGAATTAGGAAGCTAGAGATCTATGGGAAAGGGCCAAATGGCCCACTAATTATTTTTTTCAGTACAAATATCTTTCGTAAATGACAACATTTGGTAATGAGGATCAAATACGCATTATTAGACTGTTGATGTTTCGGTTATAATTTTGTAGCTTTATATGAAAGTGCTAGGGAGCTTTATTTCTGGTAGCTACTGATAGAAAGATCATAAACACTTGTAAAACGAAAGTGCCATGAAAAGTGCTTAGAACTTTGCCTCTCGCTTCATAGCGTAGTGCATTATCCTCTACGTCTTGGATATGGTAGCTTGAACTCCATCTGTAAATAGTTTTAGCTGAGAAGCTGCCGAGGTAGAGGTTGTAATTCGGTGTTCATTTTAGAAGACTTTGAAAAAGGCAGTTCACTTTTTTCGGGGACCATAATTTTCTCCCCGGGGTAATGGCTTTGTTAACGCTTCCTCGACATCCCCATCATTCCCTTCGGAGGAAAACTACGGTTGAGGGCCTTCCTTGATCTCTCTGAAGGCGACGCTCATCGAAGGTGCTTAGTCTCAGAAATGATCAGCCGAAATTTGTAGCGCTTAGGACCGGGTTTTGCAACTTACTTACACAACGCTGAAAGATCAGAGACTTCCGAATAATTTTAGCTGTTAGTAAACAAAGCTTTAGTTGTCCCTTTACGGTTCTCTATTTGCCTTTTTCTCTCTTTTTTTTTTCCCTGCTCACGTTCGTACAAACTGATGAAAATGAGACGTGTCTCTATCTCCTCGCAAGGAAAGAAATTCTTATGGCAAACGTCGGCGGCGGAGTGGGAGCTAGAGAGAGAGGGAACCCTCTGGCTTCATCCGAACCCACCAACTTTAAACGCTAGTCAGCGCTTTGGGATCGATGCTATTTCGAGACCTGATAGTTTTTAGTTACGCTGCCGTCTTATGGAACGTTTTATTATTATTATTTTTTTTTACTCTCCCGATGAACATTTCCAAATGCACAAACGAAATAACAGTGAACAGTTACAACGACATTTTCACACCACTCACACATGGGAATATGATAATGAAAATCGTTTAAGAGTTTATTGCCAGTCATTTGTATTTTCTTTGTTTTCAAACTGTTTCTTAGTGCCAGGTATAACTGTAGATAATCCCGTAGACTGAAGTGAGCTTGAGATAATAGCCCATTAGTGACGTGTAGGAAGGGAAGAACTGTAAGCTAGAATTATTTTGTAGTGATTTATCCTTAACAGGTGGCTGCAAAAGTGGAGTCACTTCTCTTAGGAAGTTCCTAAGCTTTTTCCTTTTCTTTTTTTGAAAGAAAAAAAGGAATTTTCACTTTTCATATGTATATAAATGAAAACGCACTGGTGTCATTTTGTAGTTAAGAAACCAACATTTATTATTATTTTTTCTCGTTTTAGTGAGTAGTTCAGATAGTGTGTTGGTTAACAGATTGATGCTGCCAGCTGAAGGATGGCTTTGGCAGTTGCTACAGCATAGGTATTTTTTTAAATATATATTATATAGCCACGTTGTCAGATACTGTATATTTTACAATTCATGTCACGCATCGTCATTCCATTTCGTTCATTACAGGTAACTGATCAGCATCATCCATTTCTTTTTTTTTTTTTTTGGTCAAATTTATAAGCGTCATTTCTCTATCTCTCTCTCTCTCTCTTTCTTGAATTGAAACTTCTTTCTTCCGCTGTTTCTTCTTTCTCGCCAAACTCATTTAGGCTTCGGGTATATCATTCCAGTCCTCGAGCATCAGGACTCCTCAACTCTCGGCTGTGCCCTGCGGAGAGCGAGCTCCCTTCGTCGTGCGCTCACAGAGATATTTTTGTTTTCCGTTTAGAATATTTTGAATCAAAGCGCTTACACGTAGACTGCGTAGAGGCGAGAACGCGCCCTTCGTGATCCGACAGTTGACTGCCGCAAACTGTCCCTTGCGAGAGGGTGGCGCTCGAAGACCTCTTGGGAGCGAGCGATTACCGCCATTGTTTCTTACTTTTTTACCATTATATTCTACGGCCAGTCACGAGAGCGTCTTTCAGAGCTGCCCGAAGCCGTTATCATTCGACGAAAGTCACATCGCCTTCATTATCTCTCGCAGCTGCTGTCGTCGATGCGATAAAATGTCCTCGTCACGAGTGTTGCTCTCTTTTTTTTATCGTCGATACGACCAACTGTCGACGGAACCTCGCCTTTGGTCGTATCGTGTCATCATTCCCTAGAGACGCGCCACTACCGACCTCCACCCCCTTCGTCAAGTCGTTCTCTCTCTCTCTCTCTCTCTCTCTCTCTCTCTCTCTCTCTCTCTCTCTCTCTCTCTCTCGGACGTAAACAAAACTTCTGTTATTGTACTGCTAAAGCTCATTCCATCCTGGAAGTTCCCCACCCCCTTTTCTGTCGCCCCCAATCCCCTCCCCACATTCCATGTGCATGCACACTTCACTGACCTCTTCATTCCAAGACCCCCCTTGCCCGCCATCTTCATTCCATTGGTCCGTTCCTCAAGTACCTGAAGGAGAGGCTGCGGTGAGATGAACTGCTGTTACATCGCACTCACTGTATTTGTGATATCGCTGGGTAATTTCAAGCGTGTAATGATGACATCCAAAGCTTCGATTAATGTTATTATTATTATTACTACTTTCATCTCCAAAACGAGCATCACATTGGGTCTATGAAAATCGCATCCAGTGTTATTTGTACTTTTCTTTCAAATTCCGGCTTTTGTATTTTTTTTTTTTTTTGAAGCGAAAGGAATAATGTGATGTATCATAGGATATTGTGATATATTTCTACCGTGTGGAGATTGGTTGTCAGTAAGCAATTGACCTTTTTTCAAGGTACTGTAACGAGTCTTGACTTCGGTTTCACTCTGCTGTGACCTTCCGTGCTTATGATAGGTGCTTCCTGCCTCATCGTCTCGTGAATTTTTCATCACTTTTCCTAGATATTATTCAGTGTTACTTGTTCTGCGTTACGCTGTTTTTCTCTGTCGCTCTAGATACAGAGGAACTTTCTACCTTAACCACTTCTCTCTCTCTCTCTCTCTCTCTCTCTCTCTCTCTCTCTCTCTCTCTCTCTCTCTCTCTCTCTCTCTCTCCTTGTAAATAATTGTTCATATTTTAAGTAGATTTAATGCAATGATAAGAAACACCACTGTCTTTTTTAGTGATGTAGTCGTTGTAGGTGGCGTGCTCACACGTAAAAAAGCAGGCAGTCTTGGATTGTGTGTGTACGCATTCTTATATTCTTTTAGTTTTATACAACCGTCATTGATCAAGAGTTAGTTTAAGACCCCCCTCCCTCCCCCAATTTACTTTTAACAACGCAAGATTTCCCCCGTTTTTTATGCAGCAACGCAAGGTTTCTTATTTACCTATAAATATGCCACTGAGAAACACTACTTTTTTCACCATACAAAGAAGGCGAAGAACCGCCGTGCGCTCAGGATCCAAGGCGTTGCTGTGCTTGACCATATAGTTAGAAAAAAAGTAACATCCTGGTAAGATAAAGGGAAAAATAAAGATGTTACGATGCGCTGTCAGCAAAAGTGGTAAAATAACTCTCATCCACACATGCGTTTCCTCTCGTGACGAACAGAGAATGGTATTCCAGATTTTCGCTCAAGAGTTTGTAACGATTAGGTAATATTTTTTTAGAATATTTTTTATAAGATTTGAATTTTCAAACCTCGTAGATACCGAATCTTGTACCAACTGGACTTGATATTAGCTGTGAATTATTTTAACATTTTTGTTAGCACTGTATATGTAATTAGAACAACGTCCACCGCAAGAGATTCCATTAGTTCCAAATGACAGTCGAATTGCAACACATGACGACAACGGCCATCTTTGTGCCAGATACTAAGCTGGAGAAATTGACAGAATAGAACAATATTCCTTTCATTTAAAGTTTATGATGCCGCAAGAAATTCAGTTCGTTTCAGTCCTCTTTATTGTTATAAAGCATTTGGCTTCCAGCATATTACACCAACCCCTGTACTTCGAAAGACTGGGCCAGTAGCCATCTGGTGTAGGAATATTATCATGAATTCACTGTTGGGTGATAACATTAAGATGATATCACATTGTACAAGAGTTGGTTTGTCCAGTTGTTTGGAACGCTTACATATTTTCTTTCTAATCACCTCGAAATTTATGTCAGGTTTTTTGCCTTCTGACTGTTGGAGTTAATCAGCGTCTCCTAATTTTACGAAACTGTTGTAGCTACATTAGTTAAACATTCGCACCTATATGTTTTACTTTATTTTTTAGAAGACGGTGGAGTTGTTCGGTACCAACGCTTTCACTCAACGACCAACCTAGACGAAACGAACAGTTGCACCACATATATATATAGCCTATATATAATCAGTATTTTATTCTCTATATTTGTAGGAAACGTTCCTCTTGTACATGTGAATGTACTCCATATCCCGTGGATGTTGAAGAATATTTTCTACTGACCGTACTTAATTTTAATAATTATATTTTGGAATACTATATTTTAACTGCAGAAGGTTTGAGAGTAACCACTTTGATTCCCGTTCAAACGAAAACGGAGGATTTCCCGAGAAAGAAAGGACTTGATAACATTTTTATCGTTAGCGACTTACCATACGGATGATGTTGTATGTATTTTCACATTTCCTGCACATTTCCTGTTTGTAATATGAGATGCAGTGAGGCTTTTTAGCTTCTTAAGGATTAATTAAAAAGGAATTTATATTGTGTATGTATATAGTCTTACAAATGTAGATGTAGGCCAGACATAATGACGGGGTTCAGGGTGAATCAAGCCCTGTCCCCAAAAGTTCCCCTTCCCCCCAGGAGTAAAGGGGGAGAGCAGCCCCTCCCCTCAATCACCCAAAACTGGAAGGGGAAGAACCATTGGACTTTCCATAACCTGATGTTGTGCTGGTCTTACATTTAAGAATGTGAATATGTCTATGCATGTATATATTGCTCTGTGATAAAATGAAAATATAACAGAATCCCATTATGATTGTTAAAGCGGCCTAAAATTCATTTTCCGTTTAGCCTTTCAACATTCCCCGCTACACTGTTGTAAAGTAGTTAAGAGGCCTATGTACTTTCTGTCTGCTAGGCCTCAAGACGAGTGTGCTTTGAACGTCATCGCCTTAGGCACACACACACACATACACACACACACACACAGACTTCTTAATTTGTCCCTTTTTTTTCGAAGCCGCTGAAGATGCTTCTGTCTTGTCTTTGATTCGCAATCTATCGCTGTCTCGTATTCTTCCCCCTTTGATTGAGTTCGTCTCCTACTGTTACAATGTCAGTTCTGTTGACACACTCCGACATTAATTGTGGATCCAGATTTATATGTATTTTTTTTTAATAATTATTGGCGATGTATCGCTAGTTCAGATGTTACAGGAGCCAATATTCAACTAGAGAAAGGTTCATAACGACTGACTAAGAACGTCGGCGCTTGCTTATTTCATCATGAAAAAATCTAGGTACTTCTTTTCTGTTGTCGGATTTTGCATTATAAATGGTTTATTATTTCGCAGCATTATCGCTGTATGGTTAAATCCAATATCAATAGTGTTTTTAAGTCATCATAATTTATCATTTCATGTATAACTAATTAATTTATGATTCGTATGTAACCAAGTGGGGAAAATTATACAAGTTGGCGTGTCTAAACACTGAGATTGTTCATGGTTTTTGTATCTGCTGTTACATTGTACTTTCAGTTTATACTAATGATTTCTGTCACTGTTAATTACCCTGCCTTTGGGTAAATTGGCCACAAAATGTATACATTAACTTTAGTCCACATTCAGAAGCTTTGGGATTTCTTCCAAGACCCTGTGATCCATCAGTGGTTTTTCCAGTCTCTTCCAAGAGGGCTAAGTCGTTCCAAAAATGCTTCAGACTTGGGAAGATTTCTTCCAAAAGCCCTTTAAGATGACCACAGGGGAAAACTATTCCAAAGCTTTACAATCAATAGTTTTTTCCGTAATCAAATGCTTGCCAATATTGTTGTTGTTTATTTTCCATTTCCATGCTATCTTTTTACTATTCTCTACTTTCTTTTCCCATTGGCATACTTTTATAAAAACCACACATTTAATAATATGTTACTGTATGATTTTGTCATTCTCTGCAAAAGAGGAATCTTATTCTGAAAAAGACGTAGATTTGCTCAACCTACTTGTCACCTACGACTATGTCATTATCATTATGTCACTGTTAAGATGATACTGGTAATGTAATTAACACGATGTAACGCACCTGCGAATCAAAACAGTGTAGAAATTTTTTTTGTTTTGTTTGTCTATATTTCCTTCCCTGAAATATATTTTGTAATGAAACTTAAAAACTGTGTTTTCTTGAACCCTATATTTACTATCTCTCAGTATGTAAATCCAATATTTCAATTTGGAATGTTTTAATGGTATATTATTTTGTAATATAATATAAATACAGTTCATATTTTCTATTCGGACCTGCCGTTAAAAATCCACAACTAATATCACTGAAGCTAATTGTGATTGGCTGCTCAGCCACCGACCGTTGGTTACAATGATATTGATTGACTGGGAATATTTGCCGTCAGCCCTAAGTGAATGAACAAGATAGCACTGGTAAGTTGAAGACATTCCTATAGAAAAGGGCCAAAGAGCCATACATTTGTGATGCAGGTTCTACAGAACAGAATATGCCCTTAAGTAAAAAAAAAAAAAAAGAAAAATAATAGAAACTTATCACTAAGAATTTGCATGATTTCATATACAACCAATTCAAAAGCTCCATTAAACTTCAAAGCAAGCTCAAACAGAATAAATGACCACACGGGAAAATAAAATAAAACAAATTTAAGATAAAACTAGTAGATACTGGTGAAATATACCAAGATTAATCAATAAATATATAAATAAATTATAAGCAGTTAAGAAAAAATTACAAAATCTCTCGAGAATTGAAGTAAAATGTTAGAAAAATAGAACGGAATAAAAAGTATATCATTGCATAAAAAAAACAGCCTCTGACGAGTACAAAAAAAATAGGAACTTGAACAAGTTCCCTCAAAGTAGTGTTATTGCTTCTCGAAAACTAAGATGTTACGTATCAATGACATGTAAAGGCCGGTTAACATACATATGAAAGAAATAAAGCAATACCGGTGCCCTAAGAAATATAATAGGTACACTGGGGATCATCAGAATGAGCAAAGGGGAGTGACGAGAGAAGTCAAATATGGACAGATGGTGAACGGTATTTGTTAGTTTGTCATAGGAGATGGGTTCGTAAATGACGTGTGAAGTGTCTTATGTTTGCAGATAGCACAGCGTTAGTAGATGATAATGAAGATAAGCTAAAGAGACTACCAGCCAGAGAGGCTGACAATGTTTTTAGAAGAAATAAAAACCATCAGGTGAATGTGGCCACGAGGGTACATAAAAGCAAGGAAAATGAAACATTAAATGTTACTATGGATAGTTCAAGGAAGAAAGAGGTACTTGGAAGTAAATGTAATGTATGATGGTGGAAAGAAAGAAGCAATGCAATAAAAGTTGTAAGACCTCTGTCAAATGCTTAGGCAAGAAGAGAACGAAAGTATAACAAAAAAATTTTTTTGATAAGAAGTGACTAGCCAATCCTTTATGGAATTGAAATGTGGAGGTCGAATGCAAAGAAAAGCAGGAAATGGAAGCTATTCAGAAGAATTGTTGGTCTAACATATGCAAAGTAAGACAGGCTGGAATGGACAGCAATGTAAAGATACTATGAAGTTGGAATAAAAAGGTGAGCGTGGATGGAAAGTCGGATCATAGAATTTTGCTAAGGTTTTATCATGTCGGGGGAATGGATGGCGACAGAGTGGTAAAAAGGGTTTGTTGGGAGCAATCTAGTGGGAGAGTTACGGTGCTGAAAGCAAGACTTGCGTTGTCGCATGGACAGACTAAAGACATGAATGATCTTGGAAAAAATATTAATTGATGAATGCAGAACTCATTCATCCTCTTTCTCTAAAGCAACCCCTTGTAAGGTGAGACAGTCTACAGTAGAGTATGTGTGTGTGTCTGTGTATGTATGTATATATATATACATACATACATGCATACATATACATATACATATGACCCCGCCTCATCGGGTCTACTTACTCTAGTCCGGCTGCAATACTGAGGGTCATGCTTAAATAGGACATATGAGTGGGTAAATTTAACAATGATCTGTATTATCTAAAACTTACACAAGGGCCCAAATATCTAAGGAATAAAATAAATTAGCGGTAACCGGCTACAGCGGCGGAATAGCATGAGACGATGGGCAATAATTACACGTCACTGCCCTACAAGTGCCAGAGTCAGAATCCTCCCAAAGGCGGCCTAGGCGTGGGTACGCTGGCTTATCTCCCACCCCCTCGTTTTTCCCCTCAGATAGGACATCGGTTGATTTCTCCTACCAGGGATAGCTGACCAATCGTAGGTCAGACATACCCACATCAAAAGCTAACGGCTTTCGGGGATACTTGGATGGTGTGTGTGTTTCCTCATGCCCTGACCGTTGGAAAGGCACAATGTCTGTTTGCTCCACTTCGCCAAGGCAGCTCACACAATCTGAGACCTCGGGAAATTATAAGCTTTCCGGAATGACTCACAGAAGGAAAAGGACAGCCAGAAGAAGCGGTGAAATTTCAGACATTACATTTTAATATCATGCAAAGTGCCTGGATGATATTAAAAAGTACTAATGTTCGCAATCTTCCCACGTCTTTTGGCTGTCCTGCTCCTCCTTAAAGTAAAGTTTTCTAGAAACGAAAACAAGAACAAAACATTTTATAAATATATACATACACACACACACACACACACACACACATATATATATATATATATATATATATATATATATATATATATATATATATATATATGTATGTTTATATATTTATATATATATATTTACACACACACACACACACACACACACACACACATATATATATATATATATATATATATATATATATATATATATATATATATATATATATATATATATAATATAAATATAAGTGTGTGATTGTGTTTATAGAGAACTTAAGAACGTGTATACAAAACTGTATACGTAACATATTAGTACACATAACATACTGATTTTTATTTTCACGTCCTTCCCTCACTAGCCTATGAGGATGCTGCCTTTATTTAAAGGACAAACTCGGGGGGAATTAATGGAGTATTTAAATTTAAATATAAAGCACAAACTAGAAAATGGGAAATACAATACACTGCCATTTGCTACCCCAGATGAATAAGGATGGCCACAGACAGTTAGTCACATGATAGAAAGATCTTAAAACATACGCACACAGTATTTTATATATATATATATATATATATATATATATATATATATAAAAATTATATATAAACACACTTATATATATATATATATATATATATATATATATATATATATATATATATATATATATATATATATATTATAAGCAAAGTTGCTGCAAATGAAATTTTTCTCTTTAATGATAAAAAGCCGTATGTTTTTAGAGATAATTAATGCTAGCTCATGTCCAAGGTTGCCAAGCCACTTCATGATGCAGCTGAAAAGTACAGGTCCTTCAGATTAACTGGATATTTTTGCAGTCAAACGCATATGCACACATACTTACCAAACTATACATGTATACAGTACATACATACACACATATATACACACACTATATACACATATACATATATATAAACATTTTTCATATGAAGCATGAGGCGAATAGGAATAAATGAAAAATAGAGTTTTATTGTTCCGCAGTTCCAAACTCAG
>NC_089761.1:18025643-18060643 GCF_040412425.1 Macrobrachium rosenbergii
ATATATATATATATATATATATATATATATATATATATATATACATACACGTGTGTGTGTATATATATATATATATATATATATATATATATATATATATTTTATATATTTACAATAAGTCGTTTTCCCTAATATGTGGCAGCTTTAGAGGGGAAAAAATACAAGTAATTGCCAGATTCATACTTTAACTACACAAAGAAGGATGAAGTACTAGGCAGAAAACTTCCACATCAGAAGCTTATTACACCTACACAGAAGGCTCACCAGCAGTGAGTCAGCCACCCTATCAGCATGCTGCTACTCACCTATATCTCAGGTGTAATCTGACTCTTTTGTCCTACGATTTTTTGTCCGTTTGACCAAACCACATCGAAACACCTCATGTATGCTGGCTTGCTCATCACATCTATGTTGTGTAGTTTAACATTTCTAACAGCCTTGCACTAACAACACATTCACTTTCCGTAACCCACCACTTTTTCTGAGTACCAAAGAGTAATATATAAAAAATGGCGTTAACTGAACTATCCTGTCATAAGATTAACGATCCCATGCCCATTATGAATGCAGAGGTTGATAATTAATCATAACAACACCTGAGAAGAGCTCTCGCGAGCACCAGTAACTGACATATCAATCCTAAATGATTCATGTAAATAATCTCTATAGAGAACAATAAAATCTCTGAAATCGAAACTGGTGTTTATATACCCAAGTAATCTGGCACTATATACCGAGTATCCATTGCCTACATACCACATCCTAAGCCATTTATTAACAATGTAATATGTAACAAGTAGCCACTGCCTACATAGTACAAACTAAGCTACATAATGCGTCACAGGAAGTACCAATTTACCCAAATCATATTATGCAGTATGCACTATGTATTACGTAACTGCCATTACCTACTAACTATGTACTGTGTACTGAATAACATACACAACATAAAAGCAATTGCCAATAAAATAGACATTCAGAGATGTACTAAAAAACTAAGCAAACAAGACGATAAAATCACTTATCATAAGCACATACCTCCGCCAGTTTCAAACCCACAAAAGCACACATTCCTTTACAACAGCAACCGTTAGTTGTCAGGATCCAAGCAAAATCGTACAGGTTAAGTGGACACTTTCTTTGCAGAAGTAATCATTAAACATTCTTAACAAAATCCACGGCAATGGTGCATAGGATTTCCTTTTCTCAAAACTGGAACCTACCCAAAAACAGGTCCTTCTCAAAAGTTACATATCTATTTCCAAAAATCTATTAATTTGTTGTTAGTAACATTAAGAAAACATAATGCAAAAGCATGACCTCTTTGGCAGTTCCTAGCTGTCCAAGCGATTCATTCATGTAAAGTATTAAGTAGTTCAACTCCCACTGGAGTCAGTAGGTCACCAAGAGTTCGTGTTAGCTGTCCTACTAGTAGATGTATAAAACTAATGAAGATCTTGCTGCTTTAAACCAAAGAAGAACTATGAGCAGTCAGTAAATAATCGAATTAAAACAAAAAATTTACGTAGCTAACAAAGTGATACCTATTTTTGCAACTGTTGAATGCAACTGCTAGTTACCTAGTGTTGAAAGGTTAGTTAGCTAGTTTACTTGGGCCTTCTTAGTTACTTATACTGTAACCGCATGGAAAATCTTAACCTACTCACTAGTTCCACGTGGAGAAATTTGTAGGTCGCGGCAATTAAGAACGCAGTGGATGCGCTCCTAGTACTACTTTATTCGTCACGACAGTCAAGTTCAAAGGAAAAAAAGTGAGACTTTCTGAAAGTGTGTTACTCGAAGGCGGGGGAGGAACTGAGTGGTAATGTCAAATAGCATTAAATCCTGCCCATCCTAACCAAATGAATCAAGAATGATGCTCTAGCAATAACGCTGGATTAGCAGCCTAATCGTGAAAGCAAAATGAGCCTCTTCGTTACCAAAACAACTGAGTTTCGTTATAGCTTCATTACACGGCTTCCTGAATACATGATCGACGTTTCAGGGTCTCCATCCCACCCCCACCACCCAACCTCTGACATTTATATTGATGAGAAAGTTATAGTTAGCATAGAAATTGCAACATAAAAACCACTCGTTGCTGATACATACTAGCGGGGCTACGACATTCCGAACAATAATTTAACGCGACCAGCCACTGTATTAAGGCGGAACTAAGACGCAGACCGATACGCTTATTAAAAATAGACAGGCATCGTAGCAGAACGAGACAGGGTATTTCCAGTTTCGCAAAACGCTAAAATCCAATGGGATGCATTCCAACGAAGATATAAAAGCCAACCCGGGAGAATTTCAAGCTCCGACCTCCTTCGGTATCGATAATCGACGACAGAACGAAATCTCTTGCGCTAGAATTCTGGGGCAATTCCGCAGGCAACTCGGGCTCTGCAGACCTGATGAGGAATTCAGCAGGCAGACACGGCCTACCAAACCTGAAAGTTAGCTGAGACTATTGACATGCTGGTGTTAACGAGACCGCGAGTGAGACATGAAGGGCAGGTTCACAGGGTGTTTACTAACTTATTTAATGCGATATATACATGACCTTTTCAATCAAACCGACGACGGTCGCATGACGAACAACCGCTTGGCGTCAGGGGAATCTTCAAAGTAAAACTTTAAGTATTCTTGATACGGTCTTTTAGAACGAGCGTGTACAGTTTAATAAATAGAAATACAATGCACGGAGAGCAAAGTGAAAAGCATGATAGATATGTAAACTAGGGTATATGCAGAGTAGAGAGATAAGGTATTCAGTGTTACTTTGCAGGGGGGGGGGCATCGCCCCAAGGCCAGGTCAGGGCATGGCTCCCTAAGTTAGGTTAGGAAGGTAAGGTTTGGTTGGGTCAGGGCACGGCATTCTAGGAAAGGTTATAGGATCTCTCACGCCTAACCCTGTCTCCTGACTCTGCATCCGCTACGTAAACTATAACGTAAATGAAAATATTCCACTAAACATGAACATAACTAAAAACAACTACTTGCAAATTATGAAGACAATGCTCAGAAAGCAATATGAGTAGTACAACAAACTAGGACTTATTAGTCTTAACACAACAGAATACTTTGTCACTACTGAAGAGGATACTCTCAAAAGGGAAATTAGCTTGTTAGATATGAAAACAATGGAAATGGTTCACCAAATAAGAAAAATAATGACGCATTTTACCAAACAGTAGAATAATAAACTGATGACGAAAAAGACTTCTAAAAGTATAACGATAATACCCTGGAAACATGTAAAATGGTGTGCAAAATATGAAGATAATATTCTGAAAGCAGAAGAAACAGTTCATGCCTGGAACTTCGTCTAGAAAGCAACCCTTTGAGAGCTCTATATATTTGATAAAGCATGAAGGCAACATTCTCGATGGCTGACTTATTCCTGAGTCACCCTCTATTAACTGACAAAAAGTAACTAAATCACAAAGAATTAAAAACTTGTTTTATGAGGAGGCAGTGGCTTGACAACATACTAGAAATATCCTTGTATACCAGGATGCGTTAAATGTTGTAACGGGATATAAATACAGGAAACCATCTGCTTCTCCAAGTGAAGTAAGAGAAATGAAAAGATGCTTCTAGAACCATTCTAGTACTAAGCTCTAGAACATCACGTGAATGAAACGCCAAGTGGAACAACGACGCATGAATAAACTTCAGGAAGAAAAAAGAAAGAGAAAGTTCTACAACAATTTCACACGATTACACTTGATAAGAAAGAAGGGGGAAGTGTTGTTTGACTGATTTCCACAGACTTGAAAGAAAGATAGAGAGAGGTAAAATATGTTGACGGAGGGAACGGTGTACAATCCAATCACATCCAGACGGTATCTTGGGTGGCAGCCAATGTTTACATTCCAGGCCCCTGGCGACGACGAATACAGTTCCTCGTCGGGGGAGGAGTTCCGAGAAGGAACGTTTCTTCCTCTGCCACCGGCTGCCCTTCTCCTACGAAGCAAGAACTTCTGCTTGTTTCCTTGGATCATTTTCAGACGTTGATCCTTGTGTGTGTGTGTGTGTGTGTGTGTGTGTGTGTGTGTGAGAGAGAGAGAGAGAGAGAGAGAGAGAGAGAGAGAGAGATGCAGATTTGCTTAAATAAAATCTGTCTGTTTTTGCCTACTTTCACCATATCACTCACATCACGAAAATAATAAAAGAGATAAATTTACGATATATACTGTATATATATATATATATATATATATATATATATATATATATATATATATATATATATATATATATATATATATATATATATATATATATGTGTGTGTGTGTTTATATATGTCAGTACGTGTATATGTATATAATATATATATATATATATATATATATATATATATATATACATACATATATATATATATGTATATATATATATATATATATATATATATATGTAGAATCTACTGGTCACTTTACAGATACATATGTAATTGCAATGGCAATGCCCTCTTAACTTCTCGAATTCTTCGCACTTTTTTGGATATGCTTGTCACTTTAAAGCCGTGAGATCAGCGCGAAGAATTCGAGAAGTTAAGAGGGCATTGTGGCTATTACAATTAGTATGTATATATATATATATATATATATATATATATATATATATATATATATATATATATATATATATATATATATATATATATATTCGTATGTTTGGGTATTGCAGATAATTCTTTCCTCGATAAAACTGATCCTGTCCGGTGACTGACACCCCTATGACTATCGATGCGAACCTTCAACAGCCGGCTGGAGTTACCCACATAGATTCCCAAATTACATTTGGGACAAGTAAATAAAAGCACCGTTGAAGATCGCATCGGTTCCTGTCGAATTTCTTTGAACTTTAAAAGATTTCTGATTTTAAAGGGGTTCTGAAAATAAAATAAAATTTGACCAATTGATACATACTGCCAAGTACGACAGTGAGTTCCCGTCTTACATGATTGCGTGTTGAGCAATAAGGCAAAGAAAGATACATACAATTCTTTTTTAGGTACATTAAAAGCGGATATTTTGGCTTAAAAATGTCAGCTAAAAACTCTTCCAAGATTTTTTTTTCAAACAGGTGGGACGGGTAACGATTTCTATCAAAATAGTTTTCACAAGGACGTTTACTGGTTTGGGTATATAAAAATTTTTTGGCTTTCGTCCGTTGGCTTTTAAATTTAATGCATGTGAAACTTTATTATGTAGGGCTTATAATACATCGTGCAATTGGAATAAATTTCATGCAGTAATTATTCTGCAAAACTATTTTAGTAGAAATTATTATCAGTCCCACCTACTTGAAAAAATCTTGAAAGAATTTTTAATTGACATTTTTAAGACTAAGATACCCACTTCTGATGTGCCAGAGAAGAAAATGTATGTATCTTTGCCTTATTGCTCAACATATGAACATGTTAAATGGGAACTCACTGTCATACTTACTTGTATGTACCCATTGGTCAAATTTTATTTCACTTTCAAGAACCTCTTAAGAATCAGAAGTCTTTTTAAGTTCAATGGCACTCTACCGGAATTCGTGCGATCTTCAACAGTGTATTTATTTACCTGTCCCAAATGTAATTTGGGAACCTATGCTGGGAACTCCAGTCGGTTATTGAAGGCTCGCATCGATTGCCATCGGGGTGTCAGTCACCGGACAGGATCAGTATACCTGTATGTATATATAATATATATATATATATATATATATATATATATATATATATATATATATATATATATATATATAATATTTATGTATATATATACATACATACATACATACATACATATATATATATATAATGTTATGTATATATACATACATACACATATACATACATACATACATACATACATACATACATATATATATATATATATATATATATATATATATACGTGTGTGTGTGTATGTGTGTGTAAAGAAGAAGAAAGGCTTATTATGAGGAACTACAGATTCTACCTAAATTATTAAATGATTTTGATTCCGCAGTGAAGCAGATATCGCCTTAATACAGAATAACTGTCAAGACATCAAAACTGTCTGACTTGAGAGAGAGAGAGAGAGAGAGAGAGAGAGAGAGAGAGAGAGACGTGTCTTGCGGAATAACTGTAACAAATTTGCTGAGAGAGAGAGAGAGAGAGAGAGAGAGAGAGAGATATATGTCTTGCGAGATAACCTGTAACAAATTTGCTTTGTTTATAATATATACTAAGCTAAATACTATGCCAATACTGTTCGCTTCAAGAGAGAGAGCGAGAAAGAGAGAACCATAATACAAACTACAAAGATTTGCTTAAACTGCTAGGTTCAGAGAGAAAAAGAGATAGATAATTAGTTCTTTAATACGGTGTGTGTGTGTCCGTGTGCCTGTGTGTTTGTGTCTGAGAGAGAGAGAGAGAGAGAGAGAGAGAGACCTAAATACGGCATAACTAAATATGAATTTTAAGAGTGAGTAAGAGAGAATGACGTGTCACTACGGAATAGTTATAAACGATCTTAAAAACTTTTGCTTAGAGAGAGAGAGTTAAGTGGGAAGCTAGTATGTTGTGTGAGGGTGTTGAAGCAGTATGCGTGCCTGAGTTCGTTCTCGTAAATCAATAAACGCCCGGAGAAAAAGAAACGGAAGGGAAACAACTGACTTGGCATTATGAAGTAAACAGAATTACTTGTACTGCATGCATGGCACATGCAATTGGTAACTGTAGTAAGTATAAATGTAGAAAAAAATAAACTTTTATGGCACTGAATAAAAAAAGTTGAGTAACACGACTTCGATTGGAGTTCAGGTTCGTTTGTCTGTACTTATTCTATTGAAACCCTTATTGATGAGTGATTTAGAAGCAGGATTACTTACATTGTTTATAACGTGTACGCATTTCTATGCCGCAAGTACGAAAACCATAACTTGGCTAGCCGCCTTCCACACAAGAAAATGACCATATATAAAATGCAATAAAAACCAGAGCCAAAAGAAGAATAACAGTAGAAGCCATGTGAAGCAATTAAACAGCAAACAAACAACGAAAGCCAACGGAAACAACAGCGGGAAAAGAGCAGGGAGAGGTAGCCCCGCCCCTTTCCAAAACGCGACGCAAGCCGGGAGATCTTGTCTGGCGTATACCGGATTCAAGCAGTTTCAGGTCTGACAGAGGCCAGAGCCCCCTACACGGCGGGTCGCGCCGTTGACTGAGGGGTGTCTAGGAGGGCTGGTTAGGTTTCCCCTTGGAAAACTGCACCGGATATTCATTTACCAGAATCTGCTGGCGCCATGCTTTCTTTAAGTCGCAATGATGCAGGGTTACAATCCTATTTCTGTCAAATACAGAACCAGGTTTTTCAAATCTTTCTATTTATTTTCAAGAGCTGTACAACGAGAACTTGCAGGAACTGTTGCTGCTTAAATTATCTCATTCTAAAGCCACTAAATTTAGAGCGAACGACTAACTGGAGGTCTTAAAAATAAATGTTATTTTATCATTTTAAGAAATCGCCAAACAGCCTGAGCAAGAGCTCAATTGTGTCATTTTGTGTCATTAAAGATAACCGATTTTCCACCGTTGACAAGATTCTTCCGATTCTAAACGTGCTGCAATAAGAAAACGGAATCTGTGAGAGGTGTATATTTATTGTTTAAGGTGAAGTTCAGGGCCAGTAGTCAAAATCATGGTCAGGGACCTTACTCTAAGGTCAACGGTGCTTTGAACGAGTTGAACCTTGAAAGAAACGGTTGCGTAGCCAAGAGGGATTACGTGCAGCGGCGACCAACACCCGGCAATCTTATTAGTCACAGAGGTGCCCTCGCAAAGACGAGGAAATCGATCAACTCTGTTCGTGCCATCCTACGGAGAGACATCCTACGAAAAGAAAAGGAAGACTTCATGACTTGAGGAATTCTATGGGAGACATTGTTGTCATCACTATTACTAATGATATTAATAATACATTATTATTATTATTATTATTATTATTAAGAACCAAAAACACCCAAAAATTTACAAAACAAACTTACACAGAATTTAATACCCCTTGGTATTAAGTAGAGATACAAAGCCAAAAGACTAGATACATTAGAACAAGGGAAAATGGCAAATAAAAAAAAATCCTAGAACGAAATAACCAAATAACCGAAGCCGTAATGAAGTTCATGTCTGGGGATTACTATCATCCTCTTACGATCGGCGTCGACGAGTTTTTCAGTAACGGCAGGTTATTATGTCAATAAATCAATTAGAATCTTCTCATTGGATACCAGGCGTTTCTTTAAACATGGCTATTAAGAAGTGGTTCCTACTGCATAGTTCATTTGTTCTAATTTAACACGTCATTACCTGCCATTTCACTTTAACACTTGAGAATAAAGCGACTGCCTCTCTCTCTCTCTCTCTCTCTCTCTCTCTCTCTCTCTCTCTCTCTCTCTCTCTCTCTCTCTCTCCTTGTGGGTGTAATGGTGCGTGCTACACAGGGGCTTTTCCCGTCTGATGAAGCAATTAAGAGGACGACTGAGGCAATGGTGTCTGCCATGTTCCTCTGATGCCACTTTCATTGTGCAGGTGTGCCTTTGTGTCTTCACGCACGTGTGTATGAGTGTGCTTGTGTATGCAATACACCGGAAGCTCTCAAATTCGAGTGCCATCGCACCGGAAGAGGCAATCATTGCAGAAAGTCTGCCCTTTTAAAAACAACAGGCATTCGGCGGAGGATTACCTCCGTGAAGCCATAATGGACAGAGTGGTCTAAAGAAGCCATAAAATTGCCCAAGGTAATAACGCTAAAGGTCAGGCAGGGTTTAGTTCCATGGGTGAAATTAAAAAATAAAAATAAAATCAATATCCCCACGAAGTAATTGTTCATGCTGGTTTGCAGATTTTCATACACGTTTTTAAACACCGTACTCAACAGAATAACACTAAAGAAAAAGATATCTGGGGTACTGATTATGCTACTACTGTATATTCAGATTTTTCATTCCATATTTTGTAGTTTACACGTACAAATAATACATACATAATACACACACACACACACACACACATATATATATATATATATATATATATATATATATATATATATATATATATATATATATATATATATATATATATATATAATGTGTGTATATATACATAAATATATGTGTATATATACTGCACATATATATATATATATATATATATATATATATATATATATGTGTGTGTGTGTGTGTGTGTGTGTGTGTGTGTATGTGTTCAAAAATTCCCCCCATGTCAAACTCCACTATACCCTAAAAATCAGGGAACTAGAGCGCAGGTGTGGACTTCTGTTGCGGTAAACCTGTGACTCGATGGCAACTACTGCGCTTAACCCCAATGACCTGTGAGAATATTGTATCACCCAACAGGTTGCGTACCGCATACGTGTGGGTCTCATACTGTGACGATTATATGTGGAGTATACGTGGTTTTTCTTGGGTAACAGTTATGTATCATTCAAGGATGATTTTTATGTAGGACAGATGAGCATTTTATTTATACTGTACAATGCTTTTCCTTTGTATCAGTTATGAATAGCATGTACATACTGTTCATGCATGGCAGTTATAAAAACGAATATACAATGCTCTTCAAGTGTAACACATGTGCAGGTGTTGCAGTGCACAGGCTGAAACGGAAATATGCACCTGTAATTTCTTCGAATTTAGGATTATACAGCAATCTGATTCATGCCAGCGCTAGAGTTTACGTAACGACAGTTACTCACGAACAGTTATGTTTAGTATCTTGTGATAATGACTGTCGACGAAACGCCAAACGATCCCCATGTTGTCCCACAGACAAAACTTATATGCATTTAGCCAAGCAGTTTGCTTCATACCATTTATTTCACAAGCAAGTGTATAATTTCAAAGGTAAAGTTGGAGGGCCTTTTGTCAGTTGTACGCAGATGCGGCTACAACAATGTAGCCTTCACGCCCCCACGGACAATACCTATGGAAACTGAAAAGTTCTTCCGGTCATTATCACAAAACCTCGTACCTGCAATATGCTACACAATGTGCTGATGCTATTTAAGGATAATCGTACTTCCACCGTAATTATTCAATCTGTATTGTTGTCAGTTGGGAGAAAGTAAGCCATACAAGACTACAGTTTTGTCAACACTACTGGCTAATTTACGCACTACTGGCTACTTTGCACAAACTCAGAAGCCAGGATGCTACAGATGTCAGAAGATATGCCCACTTGACAGGTCCCTAAGAGGCGTTTATGGGCATCAAACAGTAGCAGTAGTAGTACCAGTGTATTACAGATCTTCTTTAATAAGGAAGAAGATTAAGCTAGTAAATAAAATAATTTATTCAGTTTTCTACGAATGTCTCAATGTTTTATACACGAATACTGCAGTTTGTGCTTCTGCCTGCTTTCGAATCTCAAGCAACTAATCCTGTCAAAAATAAGAGAGAACACGCATAAAATATGGATTAATTTGCTCACTCTCTCTTTCTTCAACCTATTACTTCAAATCCACACCATGACTGCCAGAGCGATTAATCAAAAGATCAATACAATATGAGATTTCAACGGAGTTTACATCAAAGGTTTTTCTTATGGATTTACGCTTTATAACCAGTGATTCCATTTACGGATCATGGGAGTCCGTTTTTCTTATGGATTTAAGCCTTATAAACAGTGAATCCATTTGAACTTTATTTACGGATCATGAATTTTCAGACAATCATGTTCATGAGTAGAAAGTCATTAACATTTGCGCATTACGTTACTGCTGCTATTTTCTTTTCTCCATTTACTCTTTTTCTAATATGAGAATTATATTCACGGGCAGTTTGCCCTGCAGTTTATCGGACTTTGAAACAATTTCTTAATGAAAGTCCGTTTATTTTGAATAATAATAATAATAATAATAATAATAATAATAATAATAATAATAATAATAATAATAATAATAACTGTTACTGGCGCCATTTGGTCATAATCACGGAACTGTCATCAATTATTCTGAAAATCATAATCATGCCTTGAAAATCATCACCATCAGCACCATTAAACCTTTGTTTACTGTAATTTCCAGGCTAACGCTCAAGTGTCAAATTTATTAGTTTCCTCCGCATCTTATTTTAGCAATTTGATTTTACCAAAACACAGGAATAAAAGAAGAAAACATACAACAGACATCCAGTAATCAAAAGTAAAATTCGTAAAAACAGGACATGAAAGAAATATATCGCTACAGTTCCCCAGCATCAGGGGAAGAAACCAGGTCAAGAAAAACCGGGGAAACGAGGTTAATGTGTACTTTTGGAAGATTACTTCGCCTTAAATACAGAAAATCCATAAACCCATAAGCTACGGATTAAAATGAAGGGAACAGAGAATGAAGAAAAGACCAAATAATTCTGGAAACACAAAATCTAAAATTGTAAAATAAGAAATAAATAAAAAACAAACTAGAAAATCGTACTGATATGGTAAACTGTATTCCTACATCGCCAAATGCATACAAACAGAAGATAAAAGGGGTTAAGAGAATAAGAAAAACTTCAGAGATGTGCAAGACTTTTCAAAAGAGAGGATTTCCGCATTTCCAAAGCATCTCCAGGATTGAATTGACCTGAATGCAGAATTTAGGCCAAAGGCCAAGCACTGGGAACTATGAGTCGTTCAGTGCTGAGACGGAAATTGACAGGAAAAGGTCTGAAAGGTGTAACAGGAGGAAAACCTCGTAGTTGCACTATGAATCAACTGTTAGGAGAGGGTGGAAAGTAATATGGAAGAAAAAAAAATATGAAAAGAGGTACAGTAAAAGGAACGAAAGGGGTTGCAGCTGGGGGCCGAAGGCACGCTACAAAGAACCTTAAGTAATGACTACAGTGCGTTGCATAAGGTGCACTGACGGCATTAACTCCCTATGGGCAAAGCAACTTCATCACGCCTGCATTTATTCCGCTCTCGATCCTGAATGCTTCTCTTCTGAGTGAGAGGTAACTCTCTCTCTCTCTCTCTCTCTCTCTCTCTCTCTCTCTCTCTCTCTCAAGATATCACGAAGAACGAAAAAATAACATTTATATCAATGTGAAGAAGAGGAAAAATATCAACAACTGTTTGTTTTAACAATTACATTTTTCTTTGCATATCTCGTTCGTCAAGTGAATATTTATCAAATTGTAAGGAAGGAGGAAAATATTATTTACGGGTTGTTTAACAAATGTTTCCAGCATATTAATAATCTATGGGAACATTTTTGATAATATTTTGCCTCATTTGTGGAATTCCGCTGAAAAGTTTATTTGTCTGAAAATTTACTCTCCTCTCTACAGTAAATACAGTATATATACATATATATTATATATATAAATATATAAGTAAATATATGTATGTATATGTATATACAATATACAGTATGTATATATATATATATATATATATATATATATATATATATATATATATATATATATATATATGTATATATATATTGACAAATTTATACCTATGACGAACCACATTTATACAGGGACATTGCTGAAATGCATAAACAGATATTCATACACAAGTATAAGCTATTATTCACAGTTAAGTGTAGCTGTATTTACATGTTTCGGTACATATACGAGACTGCATACTAACATGTATTTTTGTTTTCCTGTGCTGAAAAGAAAGAAATCGACCTTTTTTCCTGTATCGTTATGTCTCTTTCAAAGTCTACACAATCGACATTAATGGTCTAAGCGTTTTTTCCAGTGCTTCTCTGTTTCTCTCTGCTTATTCCTCCTTTTTAAAATGCGGGCTTTCTGTTCTGTGAAAAAATACCAGACAAGTTCACGAAATGTTGACTTGCTCCATAAAAGCGACTGGACTTCAGTTAATCACTATATAATCATCATCATAATAATAAATCCATTTTCAGTGTGATTTCAGTAGTCACTCCATCTTCATGTCTTCCAAACTGTCATTATGCCAAAGGAGAGTAACCGACCAGACCTTGATACGTGACAGTGGGCATTACACCGACAAATGATGTATTCAGACAGTCATTATGGGCTAAGTGAGGTCATAGGTGTTGAAATGATGCAGCAGGAGATCTGAACGGAGAGAGAGAGAGAGAGACGTGACGTTTCCATGAACCAGGAGATATGAGGGAGATTCTCCCAAAGCATCCAATCAAAGTTTGAGCGGATATCATTCCCTATAGAGTGCTTTCGAATTAGATTTCTAGGAAGGGGGGGATTTTGTCTGGCGTTCACTTAAGTGTTGCGATGCTACCAAGAAAAAAAAAATAATAAAAAAAAAATAAAGAGGCCAATTCACCATACGCTACTAAAGACCCAAGTGGAAACTGGTATAAAAATATTATTTGATAAAGGAAAATATATATACAAACATCTATACAGATATATATGTGTGTATGTGTTTGTTTAACTCTATCACAGGTATGAAAGCGTGAAATGGAATACGAAAAGCACAAGTCCACGATGAAAATGAAACAACATAGTGCAACGTTGTATGTAAACTGCATAAAAC
This sequence comes from Macrobrachium rosenbergii, assembly GCF_040412425.1. Classification (NCBI taxonomy): domain Eukaryota; kingdom Metazoa; phylum Arthropoda; class Malacostraca; order Decapoda; family Palaemonidae; genus Macrobrachium; species Macrobrachium rosenbergii. The sequence continues at coordinate 18,039,192 of NC_089761.1, forward strand.
TGAAAAATGCTTCTTTAAAGAAAACTCGGTTTTACAAATGACAACTTCATTAAAGAAGTATAAAGCCATTTTAAATCATACAAAGGTCGTTGAAACTGATTTACAGTTGAGGAGCGGCTGTCTTCGGTTATCAGAAGTACTGGATCAACCAAGGAGAGGCTAGGGATATTACCAAGAATTACTGATAATCTTTAGTTTCAATTTAAAAAAAATGAGAAAATAAAGATTATTAATCATTCCTGCTGATGGCCTTAGCCTGTCTTTAATAAACAGAAACTAAAGCCGGTTGGAGAAAAATATTCAAACCTGGTAAGTAAGAAAAAGTAAGAAAAGAGGAAGGAGCCGCAAATTTATTAGTTCCTGAGGACAGTGTTCCATTCACTAACCTTATCTACTTACAGTATGTGGGTGGGCTCATGCCTTTGCTCTAGGCCCAGGTAAAGTACCTTTCCTTGAAAGCTATACGTTTTACATATTTCTCTTGAAATAAATAGATCGAGTTTATACATTCCTTTGATGATATTCATCCTTACAAAATATTTTCTATATATAAAACTGGAATCTATAATATTTCTTTTCGGTATATTATTTAGCTCCTGTCCATTTGATGGCATGACTTTTCACTGACATTAGCGAAAATTGCACTGTTCACCTGTGCATATCTTATGAATTTTTATGCTGTTCTATCCTCTTTTCCAGTGAGTTTTTCAGTCACCAACAAAAAAACTGTCATATGACTTACATGGGATTTGATATACACATACTCCATGTTGAGGAAGAAGTCCCACAACCTGAGGAAGAGTGTCAGAGGTTGAAGCACAGGTCTTACGGCTTGAGGAAAAGATCCCAGGGATAGAAAAAGATCCCATAGCTTTAGGAAAAGCCCCAGAGATTGTAGAAGGGGTCCTACACCTTGAGGAAGAGATCCCCGAGGTTGAGGAACAGGTATGAGAGTTTAAAGAAGCACCTGAGCTTTGGGATGAGTTCGGGTTGTACCTTACAAATATAAATATTTGTCAACTACTTTTTCTTAAAGGTGCCATTAATATACTGGATTTTTTCTCTACGAAATGAAATGTTTCTTTAGAGCCATTTTTTCACAATAAAACCAATGTAATTTATAATGCATTTATTGAGCTCAATCAATTACCTTACTATCGATCACAAAGATTAATGGAGCTTTTTTTCGTAACTTAGTAAACAGTAGACTAAATGTACACAGTTAAAATAAATTACATACTCACGTATGTAAACTGACTAGAAAAATGTCTTTAACAAGTCATATCTGAAACAATCAAAGTGGAATTATAAATATACTTAGATATGTAATGCATATACGTTAAAAGTAAACAGTTATAGTACAATGGACAATATTATATATATATGTGTATATATATATATATATATATATATATATATATATATATATATATATATATATACAGTATATAAATTTATATATATATATATATATATATATATATATACATATATATATATATATATTATATATATATATATTTATGTATATATATGCACATGTACCCACACACATGTATATACACACAAACTGAGTGCTGTAAAAAAAGTTAATGGTATTGGACATCCAGTATCTATTCCAAGAAGGAGATTTACCAAGCTAAATAAATACTTAATGAGACATAAAAATGGGAAAAAAATACCAAAAATAACGACTAAGTAACAGATTTCTCACTCATGCCTCCTCTATAAGGAAATCATCGTTTCAAACTCATTGTGACTCTGAATAAAGAAAATGGTTACTCATCTTGCTGTAGATTCGATACCTCAGGTATACTGAACTTACTCTACAGAGGCCTGGTGCTCCCACGACCTGGACATAACAGACCAATTATTCAGAGCATCTCTGTAAGCGTGACTTCATCTTTTTACATTCTTCCAGACTGGCAAGGTTAATTGCCGAAGAATGTGGTCATGCACCTCTTAGCTCCGAGGAATGTGATACTCGTTTTAAGACCACCAGTTTCTCTCTCTCTCTCTCTCTCTCTCTCTCTCTCTCTTTTACGCACACACTTGCTCACCGACATTTCGATTTTTCTAGTTATTCTCTGGAGTATCTCCATTCTCACTTGTTAACAGGTTCCTGGATTTTTTCCATTGTACTAGTTCACAAGTGTTAAACATATAGCACATATCATATCATACACACACAGGCCTATATATATATATATATATATATATATATATATATATATATATATATATATATATATATATTATATTAATTGTATTTCATCTTTCTTACTAATTCAAGACTATTCTTTCTTTTTCTCCTACAGTCCTTCACGGTGTCTTTTTCTCTTTAATAAATATACCTTTTTTTTTTTAAAGTGTTTTTCCAAATTTATATTTTTCCAGCCTGTTGTCAGTCTTGTCTCTCACATAGAAATATGTGCACCAACAAACAAAGGGGGGAAAATCCCTAATTGCTCGTGTGCGATCGACACCTGGACTACAAGGAGCCCCAGAACCGCTGGACGATGAGTCGTTTTTCCCAAATAATTAGAAAATAAAAAGCTGGCAAATATTTCCTCTGAACCATAACGACCATAACAATATGTTTTGGAAATCCTTGACATATCCAAAGACGAAAGGTTTGACTATTGCCACAAATATAAACTTGCATAAATGATACATGAGCATTTGATTCTTAATAAGGAAAAAGAAAGCAAATGTAGATGGCAGATAATAAAGCTTAAAAGTAACATGGAGGTTTAATAGGAAGGGAACGGTAAATGCAACAAACATCTCATAAAAGACTGACCAGGAATGCAAACAGCATCTTACCATCTCAACATATAAGGAGGAAATGAAGTGTCATGTGACCCTAAAACTTGGTAAAGGTCATCTGCAATATTTAAAATGATGACTACTGACGAGACTCAGATGTCCAGTGAATTAAGAAAGGTCACGGTAAACTATTGGACGTTGCACACGCGCGCGCGCGCGCATTCTTATAAACATGAACACCGAGACCAAGCACAATAATAAGATGCACACTGACGAATAAAAGAAAATCTGTATGTTTACACGTGGTAGAAACAGAAACCAGATACTGTGGCTTCGCAGGAAAACAAGACGAGTCATTATCATATCCATGCTCTAATTGCCATGTGAGTGCGTGTGTGTGTGCGTGTGCGCGCGTGTTTGTGTATTTGTTATATCCACAATGACCTGCTAACTCCTCGATTTCCTAATACCTTTTGGATAAGCCCATCGCTACGACCCCTGAGTCCAAATAAGGCAACAAATGACGAAACCTTAACTCCTGTGGCCGAATTTGAACAAACAAACGAACACACGCACATGATATGTTAGGCTAAAGTGTGGTTAACCAAAACCACTTAGCCACGAAGAAGGATACAATTCTCACTCTGTCGAATTCAGATGCATTTTCTGGAGCTGAAGTAGACCCATCCTCACTATCGCAGCGTAGTGTTTAAGCATTCAATACTTTTTCGGCTGAAATGAAAGGTCACTGTGGTCATATGTCTGGTAAAATGTGGGTGGTCGACTTTATACATATTTCTAACATGCACTATTTACTTCCACAAAGGAGAGTTGGCTCAACAGTCCCTTCAAGCATTCAAAATTTTGGTTCCATGGATAGTCCAAGGCATTGTTAGGTCATCCAGTTAAATTTGATTGTTATCCAAGTAGCCCCAGGAAGAGCCCATGCCTTGAGATTCTAGTGCAGTGTCCCAAGGCAGAGAGGAGTGCCTAGTATAGAATTGTGAACCCCTAGGCGGAGGGAATGAGCTTGTTTCTTTGGGACAACAACAACCACTGTGGACTGCTATTGCAGTGGTAGTAAGCAGTGCAGCTTGTTGGGCCAGAGAAGTGGTAGTGGTTTGGGGTTCAGTTCTGCTGAAGTAATAATAATAATAATAATAATAATAATAATAATAATAATAATAATAATAATAATAATAATAATAGTAATAATAATAATAATAATATACCCTAAGTCAGAGGAATGCCTAATGAAGGGTTGTTGATCCCCCTTGGTAGAAGAAAATGCTCCCAAAATGGAAGAAGAACTTCTTCACATGAAAATGATGGCAATCACGTTGAGTACTAGCAAGTAATCTAGCCACCCTGCACGGTGTTAATCTATAAACAGCTGGGAGAATTGGGTTTGCAACCACGTACTCTGTATTATATAAAAAAAAAGCAGGGACATACACAGATATATGTGTGTGTATGTAGGTATGTATGTATGCATGTATGTATGTATCCGTGTTATATTTATCGAATTTCAAGGTCGATGGCACTGGTTTTGAAAATTCCTTACCTCCCTCAGGACACAGGAATAATACAAAAGAGCGGATCTCTACTGCCATAAGTATACCACAGTAACAAATCATAGCCATCAAATGCTAACACTAATAATAAGCTATCGTAGGATGGCAAAAACTTCGAAAAGGTATTAAAAAATAAAGCAAACGATTGCAGAAATACCTCTCAAACTCTTTGTTCACTACTTCTGGATGAAGGCTACATGTAAAAGTAATGAACTATCATTTGCACCCTGGTTTTTTTCGTTATATCGTCTTATCATAACTAGCGATAGAAGAATCAATTACCTATCTTTAATCGCAATGCAACAGAAGTGGTGATAATGCAGAAGTCTAGAAGGACAAAAATAACGACAAATCCGACACTAAATGCTGGGAGTAATGGCTGTTCACAGCTGACCTGTTCATAACACGCCAGTTAATTTCTTCATTCTCAAAAGTTCTCCACTTGAGCAAGTAAACAAACAAATTTGCCATGATACCAAGTGCGTGCGTGTTGGAGCATCATATTTCTACGGCCTGACCTCCTAACCCTTGACCCCGGGAGGGCACCCCCTCCCGTCCCCCAAACGACTGCTTTCACCCACGAAGTGGATCGATAGACCGGCGAGTGGAGGGGTCGTTGTGAGGTCGTGGTGCGAGTCCCTCCTCCACATGTTGCTCTCTCTCTCTCTCTCTCTCTCTCTCTCTCTCTCTCTCTTTTGTTGATTTGTTTACCATATTTTCCATACACAGAACACTGCACACTTTGCAACATGGATCTACGTATGAAAGGCCATTTGCATTATGATAATCATTGTCCATAATGATAACACGCTCCTATGGAACAAGCTTTTTCATAAAACGTCCATCAACTTGCTCAGCATATCACCATCAAAGGAAAATGCCTTTATGTCAACATCAGGATAAAAAGCAACTACTGAACTACTGTTTACTGCTCCGTGATACAAGTTACCTCATGGAGCATCCTATGTAATTATTATGCAATTCGTAGTCAGTTCAGTACAAGTATGGTGGTTGACTTAGAGAAATTTAATCATAAAAAGTCATTGGTAGTTACAACAAAGAAGAAAAGGTCAAGACTCATTTCAACATGACAACCGTGCAGGACGTCAGTAGAGCGCCTTGCTCATCAGAATTTGCCTTAAAAAATTACTATAATTTTTCCGGGACGAGGCAGGGAGGAATCACCATTACAGGATGACTAACGGCGCAGAAGCTAAATGAAGGGAATTGTGTTTGAAAACGATCACGTAGAAATGAAACGTTCAATGACACATGAATTTTCAAGCTGTCAAAACAAGGTATGTTTACGTGCCAGCCAAAGGCCTGAGAAGACTAAAGTTTTTTGAATGAACTTGTACTTAACCTGGGCGGGGATCATTCAGAATGTTTTGCTAAATTATTAGCATACTTATTTGAAAGTAACAAGCCAATGGCATACTTTATAATGATGTAACTTAGAAAGCAGAGGACTCGACGTAATTAACATTACTGACATTCTGATAACTGACAACAAGATAATTAATTGCTGGATTTCATCACTGGAAACGTGCAACGCAGACCTTGCACCGTATTCGTAACGTTTCCCATTTTTTTACTTCTTACAATTCGACATTTCAAATAAGATGAGTTTAATTCCAAAATACGAAAGCAAATAATAACTCCAAAAACAAAATTCAGCTTGGACTGTGCAATATCATTTAATTTTGCAGTCGATTTTTCCCAGTCACTGAAAATAAAAGAACTAGTTCGTATTTAATTGTGTCACTAGGTTAAAGATCATTTCATGCGAATTTCAAATGCCAATAGAACTTTAATACGACCTATATACATCATGACGCTGAAAAGTTAAAACAGCATTAATATCGAAAATATCAGGCTCACGCAGCTACAGGCTGACTTACTGACGAGAACTGCAGAATCATACGCAAGCGCGCACAAACACACACACACACACACACACACACACACATCATCATCATCATCATCGCCTTAAACACCACGTGACGCAATGCTCCTGTGAAATTCCGCCACTTATATCTATCCTGTGTTTTATCTTCCACAAATCTCCACTCAACTCTAGCCTCCCTCTTCATAGTTATCTAAGTAGGTATGGGTCTTTCAACTCCTGCGCCATCCACAGGAGCCCAGCTGACGTTATAACATACTCTTCCCTACTAGAGTTGTGAGAATTGTCCAAATAACCTCCGTCTTTTCACATTATCTCATCTACAGTACATACGGAACTCATTATGGAGCTTGTCTTACTTTCGCATGCAAAGTCAGTCTATTTGATTTCCATTGTTTGATTTGCGTCTTTTGGTCTTTCACTAAATTCCTGTTTAAGAGAAATTGTGCTGCATATCTTTGTTCCTAAATACTAGAAAGTTTATATTATCCGTTTGCACATATTCTGTTCCTATTACTTTTTGTTTACATACTATGTCCTCATTACTTCTGCTTAACATACTCTGTCTTCATTACTCCTGTTTTGCATAATTTATTTTGAGCTCCATCTCTAGACATATGATGCAATCAGTTATGCAAGCTTCGTTTATTTTCGTGGTGCTTTGCTGATTAAAACAGCATCATCTGCATATTGTAAGTATGTCAACTTTCTATCGTTGCATCAATTTAGACTTTCTCAGCCATCTCCTACCATTTTTAATAATAAAATGCATGAGACGGACAAACGTTAAAGGTGAAATGACATTCCCTTTAGGCAATCCAATGTTAATACGAATTCACTTTACAAAACCCATTCAGCATGAACTTTGCATTTAATTCGTTCCTGCATTATTTTAACTGGCTTTCATATTTAACGAGAATCCCACAGTTATACAGACCTTCCGTAACACTAGTCTGTGGACACTGTTAAGTGCTCTCTCGTAATCAACAAAAGCCATCAAAAGTAGATTTTTAAATTCCAATCACGGCTGCACAATGTGTCTTAACACAAACATTTGATCTGTGCAATTCCTGCCTTTTCTGCAACCAGACAGTTCATCTCTAAGATTTTTATCAAACTCTTTCTCCAGCCTGTTGTGAATTGGCATGCTGAATACTTCCTTGCAACCGACCTAAATGCAATGCCTCTGTAGTGACCTCATTCAGTTAGGTCACCTCTCTTTGATACATTAGTTATGACTCCTCATTCCCAATCATCAGGCCTTGTTTCATATTTCTATATTCTGAAAAGCAGGCAGTTAGAATGAGAGATGTCATTTCATTTTCAGTTAAAATCATCTCTACAACGATTCCATCATAACCTGATGTTTTTCATTTCCGGAGTTTCTTCATTATTGTTTCCAGGTCTTTGTTAGTTTGTGGTAAGGCTGTGAAGTTATCCCCCCTCATATCTTTTTTATGACCCCACAAAAATGTTCCATCCAACGTTTTCTTCTTGTCTTAATGTTATTACTGGCCCATCCCTGCTTTTGACAAGCATTTTCCTCTTTTTCTTTTGACTATACCCACAGAGATTTCATTAATAATTCTGTGGGATACCCTAGCAACAATGTCACTCCCAGAACGCACCGTCTCTGTCAAGATCACCGGGCAGTGCTTTTTTTTATGTTCTCTCCTATCTGTTGAACTTTAACTTCATTATCTCGGCTTGAGTACTTAGCACGTTCTACTTTGCGTTCTTCTTCTCATCCTTAAAACTTGTCTACTTTACCTTTTGCTTTTATCTATATATATGTATGCACACACACACATATATATACAGAAATATATATATATATATATATATATATATATATATATATATATATATATATATATATATATATATTTATACTCTTTGCGGAATCAGGTCTCATTTGCAATCCTAGGTTTTTCATCTTGTTACCTCGTATTTTAGTCAATCTTTTCTAGCATGCTGTTTTACTTTCTTGATGTTAAACCGGACCTCAATAATAATCTGACAGTCTGTTTCATCTCAAACATGGTTTCTAGAACTGCAAATGTATTTCGACATTCTCTTGCAAAAGCCTCTTGACATTCACCTCCAAGAAGCATATGCTGCATCAAACCTGTACCATACGTTTTGTCACCGTTTTTGTTGGGGCTTTCAACTTCAGCTTTAGTGTGGCAACGAGAAGTTGGTGGTAACACCTGATATCTGCTCTTCTGTTTCTCCTAATATTCCTTTTCCTTTTCCTCTCTCGATTAATAGCTATGTGATATATTTAGTTTGTATAATTGCTATCTGGAGATGCCAGTCTATATGGGTGTCCTTGTGATGAAAGAGTACCTCAAATAAGAAAATTATTTGCAGCATAAATATCATCCTTACCTTCATTGTTCCTATCAACTTTTGCATTTATATACCCAACGACAATCTCATATCTCTTTCTCTTTCATTATAACATTATCATTTTTTATTTCTTCAGAGTTCATTTATTGGTGCAGAGCACACTATAATACAAATATCGCACCGTTTTGATTTAAGTCTTAACAGCAGTAATCTGATCCTCAATACACCTCAGTCAGTACCTTTTCTGAATTTGGAGCTAAGATTATGCCTACTTCTCTATCAGTTCCATCCGCTCTTCCTGAATAATATACACATTATCCCCTTCCAATCTTTCTTTTCCCATTTGTTTGCACCGTGATTCAAAAATAGCTAAGATGTCCAGTCTATATCTCTTGAATTCATTTCCTTCCTGTTCTGTTTTTCAGATCTGATTCAGAGATGTTGCATTCCAATTTCCCATTTTCAACTTACCTATGGTGTCTATAAACCAGGAGTTCTTAGCACCGCCATATACCCGGGACCGGGGGTTATTTATAAATCGTGTGGCAGAATCCATTGAGTATTCATTGTCTGAATACTCTGAAGGATAGCCAGTTTCTTTGAGCAGCACGTTCATAGTTGACAAAGGCCAATGACTCCTGCCGTCACCTATTTTTTTCACCAAGGTCATCCGCCAGGTGTTCAGATTTGAAGCCAAAGAGACTTAACGTCATTTTCCTGTCCATCGTCCGCTATCAGTTATATATATAATATATATATATATATATATATATGAAATATATATATATAATAATATATATAAATAAATATATATATATATATATAATATATATATATATATATATATACAATATATATACATACATACATACATACATACATATATGTATATATATATATATATGTGTGTGTGTGTCGTGTGTGTGTGTGTGTGTGTGTGTGTGTGTGTCGAACTGAAGCTGGGTTACGATTAAAGGAACACAACATAACATCGCGCGCGAAGTTCTTGTTACAAATGATCCCCTAACCCCGTGTCTCTGAGGATATACATGTGTATAGCCATGTATGTATGCATATGAATACAACGCGAACTCTCTTATCACCGATGTCCAGAAGGTGATTACTCTTCCGCTGGTAATGATTAAGCTTCTTAAGTTATGCTGAGATGTTACTGACCCAGTTAAACTAAAAGAGCACTACTTTCTGCAAATCTAAGCCTGCTTAGAATGTTCAAATGATACAGGTATATCAGAGCGTAATCAAGATCATTAATGTTTCAGGACCTTTTCCATCATGAATGACCAAGTCTCAAGAAATGACATAAATAAAAGGTGATTTAATCATTTCACCCCATAACATTTTGCCGAGACATTTTGATCGATATTAAAAAATTCTTTCAACAGTATCTAAGCTACAAACCTTAATTCCCTCGTACCTAAATCACGTTTACTTGCCGTGGAATATCATGACATTGTACTTTAGCACATCAAAATCGATAATGAAAAGCGCTGATGAGATAACGAACCAAATTTCCCCCCGAATATAGCAACGGCAGTAAACTCTTAAAGCAAAGCAAGCACGAATCACTACTCAACGGCACGAAGGTCAAAGGCGATTTAACAATTGAAATTCAATATTAATTAAAATCTGTCTACTGCTGGTAGCTATTAAGTTTTCACTGCATGTGACTGTCAGTGCTTCGTCAAAGTGACGGGAAGTCGGAAGTGGGGCTGTACATCAACGTTTTAGAGTCAATTAAAATGAAATGACAACGCCCCTCCGGAAAAGACACTGGTACTACAAACAAGCAAGAACACAGACGTACACAACATCCGGTCCAGGTGCCGAACCCGGCACGTGTGAATGCAATGCACTATTTGCATTAACACACGAGTACATGCGCCATGGTTTAAATAAATTATTTCAAAACAATCAAAACAAAATTAAATATGCAAACACAAACATACGCACACCTGGCTCGTGTCTTCTGAAAAAAAACTTGCATAAATAATCGATAAAAAAAAGCCGAGTCTATATAGGATACAAATAAAAAAAATAAATAGAAACTTGCAATACATACGCCAACGAAAACAAGCACGTACATAAACAGCCCATATGAACCCGAGTCTATTTAGGATAAAAACGAAAGAAATATAGAAACTCGCAGTATGTCGAACAAACCCTTTTCGTGTACCGAGTGACGCACTCTTTAGGCAGATAAGATAAAAACGACAAGAGAATAGGCTAGTGATAGTTGGCTGGCGCCTTGTGACATTCAATTCGTCCGACTGACAAGGTACATCGGGAATCGAATAGACAGAAGAAAAAGAAGAAAAAGAGAACGCGATTAGATTAAGAATGCCTTATCAGAGCCCCGAGCTGTCATCCCTCTCCGTGCAATGTAAAGCCAGGTACAGGACGCAGCTTCACTCCTTCCCCCCATTGGTGGGTATGAGTTGCTCCTCTCCCACCTCAACTTTTTCTTTTTTTTATCTCTCTTGGGGCAGGTCCTATTTTATCTGACACAGAAGCTTTTATCAAATACAACTACTTACAAGAATCGGGTAGTGCGTATGCATTGTTTCTCGGCACTGATAAGGAATTTGTTTTTTTTTATATCGGTTTGTAACTTTTATACTATTTTACATAACACCGTCAGTGACAACGACAATATGTTAATTATTACCATTATAGGTGTTGTTACTGTGATCATACTAACACGACCCTCCTAATTATTATCAGAGCAAAAATAAAGAAATGATTATTTGTGAACCACAAGTGAATAAAGAAGGAACGCCAGTGTCAAAGATCGAAAGGGTTTGCCCTGAAAAAAGTTTTCTTGATAACAACCGCAAAAGGACCCTGCGATCACTAGCGGATCCGGGGCGGTGGGGGGACCTGGGCACGTGCCCACCCCCCATGAAAAATAATGACAAAATAATAATGTTGAAGATTTAGATAATAATAACATGAGAAACATAAAAATGGGGAAAAATCTTTTATAGCAATAACAATAAAATTTTGAAAATATAATAACAACTTAATGATAACTTAATATATATATATATATATATATATATATATATATACATATATATATATATATATATATATATATATATATATTATATATCTATATTATATATATATATATATATATATATATATATATATATATATATATATATATATATATATATATATATCTATATTATATATATATGTATGTATAATACGAAAACTGGTGCCTCCCCTCATGAAATTTTTCTGGATCCGCTAGTGCCTGCCATGTCATGCTCTGTTTGTCTTCTGGTACATATATTACATCCTGTTTCTTAGACATGTGAAGTACATCGATCATGTGCACTGTTTTGACCTTTGGTTTTGCTGCAGAAATGAAGGTCTTACTAATGGTGATAAGATAATATTTTGCAATAAGGAAATATTTTGATTTTATGTGACAAAGTGCAGAAAACTTCCGAGTGTTTCATTTATTTTATTATTCTATAGATACACCCACGTATAATAATACAAATACATATATATATTATATATATAATATATATATATATATATATATATATATATATATATATAATATATATATATATATATATATATATATATATATATATATATATATATAAATATATATATATATATATATATATATATATATATATATATATATATATAAATATATATATATAATATATATATATATATATATATATATATATATATATATATATATATATATATATATACAGGTATTACAGGAAAAGAACATATATATATATATATATATATATATATATATATACATATGTATATATATATAAATAATGTGTGCATATATGTTAGTGTGTGTGTGTCTTGCGTGTGCGAGTGCTCGCCTATGTTAGTAATTTCTCATAAAATGCATTTTTTAACTTTTAATTAATACTGAGAGTTATTGGTTTGTATACTACCTTGCTCCGTCATACATACATACATACATACATATATATATATACATACACGTTATGTATATATAAAAAATATATATATATATATATATATATATATATATAATATATATATATATGTGTGTGTGTGTGTGAAGCAGTATTCATTCGGAATGTATCTTCCCAATTAAAAAAAAATCATAGGAAGCATGACTTGCTTTTTTATTCAAGGCCAACCAAAGTCCCAAAGAATCAGTATACAAAACCACAATAATGACATACAAATAAATAATGCTCTTACCAAATAACATATATTAGTCAGGATGGTTTTCTTGCAAGTAATATTCCGCAATTGACCTTGTAATGTGAGACGTTTTCTCTAATGTGTAAAATTTATCTGGCACCTAATATATCTAAATGAGTATTCAAGGTTAATAAATTGGTATACATTTGCACGGCACAGATGCCAGGCAGTCCAAGGCAAGCTTCCCACTGATGATGACATGACTTGAAGGACGTGGCTTCTGCCTGATCATAACATATATATCATACGTTACGTGCTGATTAATCTTGTCAACTATTACTAATGAGTGCGTTTCTGTTGGTTGGGCAGAGTTCAGAGGTCTATACTGTACCTCTCAAACCTTTAACACTCAGTATTAACATAAGCCAGCTTAATCTTAACCAGCCAATTGGCCATTATAAAAACACTTCTGGTTAAGCCTAATATAAAACCCCTTATTAAAAAAATTTAATAATAAATGATAGACAAATGATGGATGACAGGCACGAAGGTCAATGTCAAGAGAAATTTTTCTTTTTCATATTTCATAATTCTCATTCTTTCATTCTTCTGGTACGCAGACTGTCCGATCTTCTTATGTGTTCCGATTTCGGCGGAATGGAACAGTCTTCACGCAAAGTAACCCACGCCTGGTCCTGTTCCTTTTGCGCCCGCCCTCTCCAAATTCTCACCTTTTCTCTTATTAAGGTAATAATCCAGAAAATAAACGAGTGTGGAGATGCCACAAGGGGGATTATATAAATATTCTAAATATACGCAAAAGAACTGATGTAATCATTCTACACCTGACCCGATCGAACTGGTATCTTAGCAATGAGAGCCCGATATTTGATCAAAACATCATTAAACGCTGAACGAGGAACGGTACACTTCAAGAATCTATAAGTGCAATGGAATTTGGTTCAAGCAAGCAACCAAGACATGCACATTAAAAAGACCAGCTGGAAGCACGAGACAGGTTAAGATTTAAGATAATTTTTATTCGTAGTAACTAGCATGAGATCATTTGGCTCGCATTCGGAACATCACTGGTATTTAATCCCGGTCTGCCGCCCATCAGTCAACTCAACAGAAACGATACCAAGGGGCTAACATGATCACATCTAGAGATATCTGGTGTCCCCTATGAGAGAGGAAAAGGCCCAGGTTTTAAGACATACATACATACATGCACACACACACACATATATATATATACAGTATATATATGTGTGTGTGTATGCATATGTATGTAGGTATGTACATATTAAACCACACACATTATACATATTTATATAAATATATATATATATATATATATATATATGTGTGTGTGTGTGTATGTGTGTGTATGTTTTTATACGTGTGTCATTCCTTTCAGATAACACTCATATCCTAAAATTAAAATTATGTCCGCGTAACAGTTTACAAACTTTACAGTATGATGGAAGGTTCGCATTTGAGCTCATACATCCATTTGCGCATCACTTAATTTCTTTCGAATGATGACAGAAACAGATCGTTGACCCAAATAATTCTCCGACTTGTCCATTCACGCAGCGCAAGCAAGGACGCTTCCGTTCACTGGATTCCAATAGTCCTTGAAGAGGGAGACACTTCTCTTGCTCCTCCCTTTGAGTTTTGCTTTGCTCTTTTTTTTTCTACGTGTTCATCAGGCCCGGGCTACATACGAGGAGTTTGGAAGGATGGCCTCAATATCTGGAAGGCAAGACAGAGCATTCAAAACAGAGGTGTAGGACGCTGTTCTATTTGTTGTGTTCAGGCGATGCTAAAGACCTTCTACGAAGATGAATGAAAATAAGATGAATGAAAAAGCTGACGAACTGAAGTTTGTTTTCCATAAAAGGTCATCATAAATTCAGGGTTTTCAGAATAAATTTGTCACTGGGTGCTTTCGTTGTTTATGGAGCCGTCATCTGCGAGGAAACATATTTATGAGCTGAACTGTTTAAATGGACACGCACACATTCTTAGGATCTGGTCAGTGCTTTGATGGTTATCAAATAACTCCCAGCACCACAGACCCATAAGTCACTTAAACTAAACCGAACTGGAAGATCAAGAGACCAGAATCCCGATATATATATATATGCTTAGAATCTTAATGGAAAAACAGTATATATTATCATCTTAGAAGGCGTGGCACCAGGCTAAACCTTCCGGTTCTCAGCAAGGGTTTGTGGGATGAAGTTACTGGCTAACTGCGACTCACTGTAGTCGACTAACGACTAGGTACTAATTTACTTCTTAGGTCTATAGACGAATAGAAAATTTTTAAAGAACGTTCCTGCTCGCCTGAGAATCGGACCCGTTTGCGAGAAGAGCAAACGTTATAACCACTGTACACAAGTATCTATCTCTATACCTATGTACAAAATATATATATATATATATATATATATATATATATATATATATATATATATATATATATATATATATAAATATACAAATATCTATATATATACATATCTATATATATATATATAATTATATATATATATATATATATATATATATATATATATATATATATATATATATATATATATATATATATGAATGAATAACAAAGAATTTTCACAGAACATGACTACAGCGTTCCTGCTCTCTTGAGAATAGAACCCAGTTTGCTGATTAGATGAACATAATAACTACTGTACCACAAGTACCTATCTATCTATGTATCTATGTACAACAAGTCTATTGGAGAAAGAAATGCTCAAAGACATGACACTAAAGGAGAACGGAAGAGCGTCATGTTACGGGTAGTCTCTATCTCCACTCCTTAAAATGTTTTCCTAGTACATAGGGGGGCTGCCTGTTTCGAGGAGTTTCTATATGACAAGCAATGAAAAGGTGTCCTTTAATTGTTTGCCATATAGAAACTCTTGTGTATAAACAGTTCTCCTGTGTACTTACACAACCATTATGGTTCGTAAGTGGACGGATACCACCCGAAATATGACGCTCCTCCGTTGTCCCTTCGTTAATTTATATAGGTATTTCCTTCTTCACTGTATTTGTTTTTATAATAGTTACCATGATCTATATACAAAAACATAAGTACATTGAAACACATGCATATATATATATATATATATATATATATATATATATATATATATATATATATATATATATATATATATATATATATATTTTGTATTTCCACAATGGTGCCGTGGTTCCCTGAAGAGGACTTTAGAATAAAGTGTGTGTGTGTGTAAATATATATATATATATATATATATATATATATATATATATATATATATATATATATATATATATATATATATATATATACTGATGAGGTGAGTCAAAAAGTTCTGCTACACTCCTATATCTCAGTCCTTGAATTCCTCAGTAGAAATCTGTTTAAACAATTAACCAACATTAGATGGTACGTACGGACAAGTCCATTCATCATTACGAAAATGTTTTAAGGAAACTGAAAAATGCACTATTGAAAAAACGACCAGGAAAATTGCATCGCAGAGTTCCCTTTCATCACGACAACGCACCAGCACATTCTTCGAGGGTAACAAGAGCTGTTCTACTAGAATTTCGTGGGGAAACATTACCTCATCCACCTTGCAGTCCTGATCTTGCCCCTTCAGACTTCTTTTTGTTCCCAAAACTTAAAGAGCATTTGAAAGGAACATGATTAGAATCCACTGATGAGGCGAAAACTGCTGTTTCTACATGGTGCAAAACAAAAAGACATGGAGTTCTACACAGGAGGGTTAATGAGGTGGAAACACCGTCTTCAGAAGTGTATTGACTTAGATGGAGGATATGTTGAGGAATAGTGCGTATATTATAGTAGCAGAACTTTCTGACTCACCCTCGTAAATATATATATATATATATATATATATATATATATATATATATATATATATATATATATATATATATATATATATATACTGTATATATACATACACATATATATATATATATATATATATATATATATATATATATATATATATATATATATATATATATATATATATATATGCTATAAACTAAAATGTTATAAACAAGTTAACAAAAGGCGACACCTTTTGACTAGGAGAAATGAAAGTTAAAAATTACAAATAACGATTGCCGAACCCAGATACAGAAAAGGAAAAGCAGAAAGTAGGATAAGCATTTAAAAGTTAGATGGAACAGATTTATCAAGAGTTTCCTGAGAAGATACAGCGACGTTTCATTATCTGCATCTAGAAGTTTGGGTTCAACTGACTCGCAAGCACAAACAGAGAGAGAGAGAGAGAGAGAGAAGAGAGAGAGAGAGAGAGAGAGAGAGAGAGAGAGAGAGAGAGAGAGATTTATTTCCCACAGCACCTGACCTAAGATGCGAAACTGACAGTCTAATTGACATTCATATGACTAATATATATCATATAAACCATTCGGAAATACCAAGCCTGGTTATTACAACAAAAGTGCATTTCGCAACCGTCCAAGATGCGAACTACAGATCATAATATCTAAAAACAAAATGTAGTGTATATAAAGTAAACCTTAACTAATTGAACCATTGTCTGTACTGATGGAAAGAAGTGTTAGGGCGAAAATATCTGTCGGTAACATACTGTAACAAAAGGGATGTTTAACCCCCTTATATCAGCCAATGAATGCCCTCTCAAATTGGAACATAATACCTTTCTTAGGTTCATTACTATCGATCAATATTGATGGACGATAATCAATGTCTACCGGCTGTAACATGAGCACCCACACTAGTTGTTGGTCTGCTTCCTTCCTTAATATATCCACATGATGAAGTTCGAATATTTATCGAATTAAACTATAATTAAATTTTAAAAATGTAAATAATCAAGTAAGTGACTAAAAGTTTGGTATTTGGACGTAAGTTACATGACTAAATAACTAATGCGCAAAAGCAGGATGACTGCTCCTGTATAATAATAGTGATTCAAGGTTAATGCTGATTTATCGTAACAAAAATAATCTGAACGATAAAATTAATTTTAACCGACGTTAGTAACAATAAATGGTGCTAGTTGCCAACAAAGAGTGTAACAACAGCACAGGCAACTAAAAAATACAACACAGTAACAAAAGCTTTCAAACGACGCTGGCAACTGTAAATGCACTCTTTCATAACGAATCGAACTTCTCTTTCAAGAAACAGAACGTTCTGCATTCAGTGACTTCATTTAACATGCATGGAAGCCTTGATATAGAATCTAACACGTTGGCACGCGAGAGCAAACAGCAAGCAAGCACGCACCCGAAAGCACAGCTGATACAGGTCCAATGAAAGTTGAGCTTTCGTGGACTAAGTCAGCCTTGTGAGTGAATGGTGAAAGCTGGCACTTGCCCTCACCTTAACTGATTGATTGACATGAGTAAACCTGGCGTTACAATATCTAAATATAGAGTGAGGAAGAAATGAAAACACAAGAAATCAGAGATGAACAGCATACAAGAATACAAGACATAATTTATACAGAAATCATGACGGTGTAACAACCAGGAGGCCCAAAAGATCTTTAAAATTGCTACATGTTCATGTCGTCACAAAGAGAGAGAGAGAGAGAGAGAGAGAGAGAGAGAGAGAGAGAGAGAGAGGTACTGAAAGCATGCGATATCTTTCCTATTACAAGATACATTCCCCATATCGATATGTTTATTTTGAATCCACACTCACTAATACCTATGCATCCTGAGACTCATTCGACCACGTTCAACTAGTGAAAACTAGGTATTAACGAATGTTGAAGCAATACAAATTTACAAAAAAAAAAAAAAGGATATCAAGAAATTCACCATTAACGAATGGACAACCAATAAAAATTCAGCATCAGGAAAATAGTCACTCAAAGGAAAGCTAGTCGTCACTGAATGATCAGTCAACTTAAATCATGTATTAAATAATTATGTATTAAAAAATAGTTAATCAAAGGAAATTTAGCATCAACGAAGGGTCAACCACAATGAAAATAACTGTCAATGACTGGACAATAAAGGAAATTTAACATCCAAAAGTGGGCAACCAAATAAAAATTCAGCATGAAGAAAACTGTCAGTCAGAGGAAATTCATCGTCAACGAATGGCCAATCAGTGGTCCTTAAGGTTTTGCATTAAAGTCAATTTTAAATGACCAACCCGAAGGAAATTCAGCTTCAACAAATGGTCATTCAAGGAAAATTGTGCACACACGCACACACACATACGTTCATCACCATATATATATATATATATATATATATATATATATATATATATATATATATATATATATATATATATATATATAGATATATATATATATATATATATATATATATATATATATAAAATTTATATATATACATATATATATATATACTATATATATATATATATATATATATATATATATATATATATATATATATATATATATATATACATATATATATACACAACACACAACACACATATTAATGCTACGCAGCATTCGTATTTCAAAAATAAATATATTGAAACCTGCATTCAGTATGGCATAAAAGACAAATATTTCGCAACCTGACGCAAGTTCAAGGATTGTCGATTTACCAAGCGGGAATAAATTTCCCTGTTATGAAGTCACGTGATTATTAACCAGGAAACACGACATATAGAGTGGTAACTGAGCAAGACAAAATTAATGTCACGCGCGTGTCCGGACGAGAGGTATTTTGTGATGACGTCATTATCACACGGCCCGGGAACAAACAGCTCAGTGATTGCGGCAAAACTGAAGTTACTTACACAAACACACACACACACACACACATGTGTGTGTGCAGAAAGTGTAAAAAGTTGTAAAAAAAAACCGTGGTGAAAAGGATCATCTATTCGTTATCATGGTCAGTACTCTTATTATTACTTCGTAGCGACAATGATGATAATGAAAACAATAATAATAGTATTTGTGTTAATGGCATCAAAGGTAACTAAAAGCTAGGGATTATTAACATTATCATTGCTATTAATAAAGGACCTAATTACGCTACCCAGGAAGTCAGCAACCGGCCGCAGAGGCGTAGGCAATCCATTTTTTGGCAAAAATATGGCTGTTAAAAAGATTGCCTGACACATATTCTAATTTGCAAGGGCTAATTCGCGAGCTTTCTTCACCTACTTCTGGCATAACTCGGCTCCAGTCAGTTCATTCAGGTTAACCTAGATCCAATTCTTCACCGTCAATGATTTTAATTCTGTAAAAAAAAAAAAAAATTGGATTTCTGATGACCCATTTGCTTGCAGAGAGAACATCAATCTTCTTTTTAGGACGACAAAGTTCTTCGTCTAAAAAAATACCTGGGGAGGTTTGCCCGTTTATTTTTCATTCCCAAGAAATCCTTTGGGCGAAAACATTCTTGTGTTCGCCAAAAGCTCCCGTATTTCTAATTTCATTGCAAAACCAATACTATTTAACAAATCGCTCCTTTCTCAAGGAATACTGACGCTGTGCAGAAATGCAAAATAATTATTTTCACTAAATTTAATGAATAATTAAAACTATAAATGCATCGCCTTACTTCATTTGGAATCAAGAAAAAATTTCTGAGATTCTTGCTTTCAGTGCAGTTGGAAGTATTTGTCCAACTCGCTGCAAACCTAACGACAGACACACATGTACAACTGTGGTACCAGCTCGAACCGCCTTTATTCGCAGAAAATATTGAACAGAGAGCTTTCAACTCCCAGGAGTCGAACCGAAGGTATAATTATCATTCCAACGCATACGAACGTACCGTGTTTATGATGTTGTTGGGATAAATATAAATATCCTAAAATTCTGACATGATATCTTGAGACTTACTTGAGATTTCGAAATAAATGAATGACCGATTAGGTATAGGATCAACTGAACAAACAATACAAGAATGGTAATGATTCTCGTTACAAAAAGCATGAACACTTCATTCCTAATGCTGATTGAACAAATTTACGCAAATTTACATTCGGACTCTTGGAATTCTTTCAGATCGCACCATTAATTGCTGAATGATTGCGAATAATTCCGGAATCAATAAAATACGGTAAGTAGTGGTTTGAACAGTGAGAAATCAGTTCTAGCTTGATATTGGCTCTTCCAAGCGCAACGTGAGTGCGCGAACACATTTCTCCGTTCTCTCAAGCAGCAACTTTGTAAACTGAAGACCGCTAAAATCCGTTACGGTCCGTTGAGAGACTGGATGATTGCTTGAAGAACACCTGCCGTAGAAAAAGGGGTTAATGAACTTTTGGATTTAATATAGATTTTTGTAACAAAGCCTTGAATGATTGTCAATCGAACGAGTGTTGGTAAAAAGTTTTCAGAACATATCCGCATAGTGTAACTGCATGTCTGTGTCTGGCGTCAAATGTTTCTTTTCGAATAATCTGAACACAGATTCTTTGTAAATACAAATATCCGTCTCGTGTAAATGAATATATGAAATTTCCTTGAATAACGAAAGTATATTTTTCCCTCTGTCTTCCACGTTTCCTTTTACGTTCTGCTGGAAGAAGTATTGTAAGTTTTTCGTTATTAATAAATACATTTCTATATACATCATCATGACCGTTCTTCCCTCAATATTAA
>NC_089761.1:18065643-18088143 GCF_040412425.1 Macrobrachium rosenbergii
GTCTGCACATAATCTTTTGTTATGCAAGTGCACCTCAAACAGATAATCGATATGTAAATGTGCGTGTGTGTGTGTGTGTGTGTGTGTGTGTGAGAGAGAGAGAGAGAGAGAGAGAGAGAGATAATTGCTCTCCCTTATGTTTATACATACTTAGAGTAGGGCACATTCACCCCCAAAAATTAACTTCATGCAGATAGATGGCCATTGATAAGGTCACAATAATCGGAAGAAGGTGCAGAAAACTAACGCTTAATTCGTTTCCAATGGATTAATTTACGGAAAAGTTAGCAATAATCGATTGTTAAAGTTCTCGTGTGCCTTAATCCTTTTACCTCAGGAGTAAATTATTTGCATATCCGTTCAAGGAACGTTATGAAATTTCATTCCACTTTTTATTCTTATTGAGTATTTGACTGTTACTATTAATGGAGAAGTGAATACAATTTGGCTGTTTAATTCCCTCTGCTGGAGATTCCTTGGAATTCTTTTCCTACGTGCTTCCTCTTCATTCCCCACATATAAGCATTCCTTTTTTAGGAAGCAAGGCTTTCCCTTTCAGTGCGTTTAAATTGCATTCTTCCACACATACATACATACATGCACACACAGAGAGACACACACACACGCACGCACGCACAAATTGACACACCCAGCCGGACCCGTTTCCCCCCTCTTAGGTCTAACTTAGGTAAGAGCACTTGGTTACCTGCCGCCTTGGCATATGCATTGAAAATACATTGCAAAATGGAGTTGTTCATGAAGTGTTACACTATTCTTTTTCGCACCCTCTCTCTCTCTCTCTCTCTCTCTCTCTCTCTCTCTCTCTCTCTCTCTCTCTCTCTCTCTCTCTCTTCAAACCAAGTGGGCATTGTTTTCACAACTGGAGTCCCACCGAGGCGATACCACATTAACCCGAACATGTACGACTTCAATAATACACGATGAGTTTATGCAAACTAGAGCACAATGTGGAAAAAACATGAGATGCCACGCCACAAAATTCATTCACATAGGCAGATGTATAATGAGATATGATCATTATTCGTCTTTCTGTATTTGTCTCATAATACATGTATTTTCAAATAATGATTTTCTTTGATTTTAAAGAAGAGACTTTTCTAGGGGATACAAGAGCAAATTTATAATATGAAATAACGACTGAACGCCAGGGGCGAAAGTAGAAAAAACTTACGTGGTGGGAACGAATGAATATAAAAAAAATTTGATGATGATTAAACGACAGACAAGAAGATTAAACACTGATATTGCTCCGATAACGATATGAAAGTGATAAACGGCAACGAGTTCAAGTGATCTGTCTGCACCGTGAAAAAATGAGGTGAATCATTTCAGATCCTGAATTTCCTTCTCGCTTGTATTTTGTACCCAAGAGACGTTGATCATTTTCACGAAGGCCCATCACGTTCTTCCTTCATTTTTTTTTAAATTAATAAGATACCTGTTCTCAAACCAAAAATTTCTAATTATTTTTTTGTTTGTATGTCGTCTTCTCCATTCACAAATATATTTTAAATGATTAATTATATATGTCTTCAAGTTGGGATATGTCATTATACTACAAGTATTGTTCACTGTCACTATATATACTGCATTATATATAATATATATATTATATATATATATATATATATATATATATATATATATATATATATATATATATATATATAATATGATATATATACAAGGCAGTAGTTACCGTCCTTGACAGTTGTCGATCCATACTGTCAAGCGTTCGGATCTCCAAGGTGCCGAATCGTTTATCATCATTCCGTTCGGTGATACTTCCAGGAAGAGTGGCTTGACAGCTTAATGTTTGTGAATATAAAAACAATCACATTCATATATATATAAAGTTTATATATAATATAAAATATATCACTATGAATGTTGTAAAAAATACAGTATATATATTCATATATATATATATATATGCATATATATATATATATATATATATATATATATATATATACATTTATATTGGACTTACTGTATATACACATATATGGAATTACTTTGCAACATGTTGCACTAACTACAACACCCAACCATCTAATTGTGAAATGGGAATGTGACATGAGGATGTTGACTCACTAATTAGAGGAATTAAAACATCTTCGGAAATAAAAATTGCTCTTAATGTCCAGGCGTTTTGGTAAGCTTGATAGAACACCAATACTGAAACAGATACTAAGGATAGTAATACAAAAGGTATACCTTAGTTTAACCAGACCACTAAGCTGATTAACAGCTCTCCTAGAACTGGCGAAGATTAGATTTATTTTACGTGGCTAAGAACCAATTGGTTACTAGCAACAGGACCTACAACTTATTGTGGGATCTCGAACCACATTATAGCGAGAAATGAATTTCTATCACCAGAAATAAATTCCTCTTATTCTTCATTGGCCGGTCGGCAAATGAATTGCTATCACCAGAAATAAATTCCTCTTAGTCTTCATTGGCCGGGTCGGAGATTCGAACTCGCGGCCAGCAGAGTGCTAGCTGAGAACGGAACCCACCTACCCAACGAGGAACTGGATAGTAATACAGCCAAAGAGAAATAGAAGAGAAGACAAAAAAGAACGTCTGGCTTGAAAAGTGCTCGACCTCAGGGGTGAATCGATTACGTTTCCATGTTTCTTTCTTCCTTGGATAAATCCTTTATGTTGACTTTCTTTCGTGTCTCGAGGGGCGTGAACACTTGTCACCGAGTGGCTTGGTTACGTAATGCTCTTTTCTTTAGCCCGTTGGAATCCTTTGGTTCAATATGCTTTATTCAGCAGGTAATTGTGTGATTGTTTGTTAGTCCGAGTGAAGTCTGGTGTGGTTTTAGTATGATCGTTTTGACATTTGCGTTTCAGTCTCTGTAAAGTGGAATACTTCTCTACAATAGAATAATTCTCTCTCTCTCTCTCTCTCTCTCTCTCTCTCTCTCTCTCTCTCTCTCTCTCTCTCTCTCTCTCTCTCTCCATGTGTGTATATATAAATATATGTCTATATATATTATAAAGATATATGTATATATATATATATATATATATATATATATATATATATATATATATATATATATATATAATATATATATATAATATATATATATATATATATATATACATGATATTAAAAGTCTAAAATCTTGATGCACTAATATTACATAGTATTATTTACATTATCCAAATGTACTGCAATCATGTTTTAATTTTTTATTATTTATTTTTTTCTTTAAATCATAGCTACCTAATTCAATGGAAATCTAGCTTGGGAAATGGACCCCGAAAGCTAGAATGATTTCCACGTTGCTTTCTGTGATATATAAAAGTCACAAAAATATTCAGTATCAATGTTATCAGTAAATGAGTTAAAAAAAATCCTACTTTATCATATCGTCCTCATCCTCGTCTATCGTCTAGCTTATCAAAATCAGACGCAAGAGAACATCTTTCAGGAATCGTCTGCTCACTTGTTTAACAAATGTCTGCTTCACCATTATTCACATACGTTGGCTCAATTATTTGATCGAATCTATCCATTACTCCTTATAACTATTTATTTTCTAGGTCGAGTTTACATATACTTGTGCCTTATTTCATTCTCTTTCTGTCTCCTTTCATAAATAGGCTTTTTGTTAACAATAATAATAATAATAATAATAATAATAATAATAATAATAATAATAATAATAATAATAAGTTATTATTAATTGTCTGCACCTCGCATGTCGGCACATGTTTTGTTTCACGGGGCTTTTTATCCTTATATTTTCTCTTAATAAACAATTTTTACATTTCTTATCATTACTAAGTGCTGACTGCGTTATTCTGATTGCGTTTTCCAAAGTAAACTGCCTATCTAGGGGAGGCGGGAGGGAGGAAGTATGAAGTTGCCATAAAAACTGTATCACACAAACGGGCTTTAGGCTATTGAAGTTGCCAATGAATGTCGCCCAGTTTTTGTTTACTAAGATTTTTATAGATATTTATGAGTTTCATTGTGTTTAATTAATGAATTAATCCATGTGTTTACTGTCTATAATTTGATAAAATATACCTAATGCCATGGTCTCTCTGCCTCACATGAGCAGTCCCAGTTCCTCAATCCCATTCATGATTTCTACCATTAATATTACCATTACATCTACCACCTTTGTTCAAGCGCCGTCGAACCAAGTTGAACTGCATCTATGCAGATATTTACTGTCACATGAAATGTGCAAGGCGCATGCGTGCAGGCCTCCGGTTTTCTCGGGTACTCATGCAAGGGCTTTAAATATTTAACGTCTCTGCTCGTACCGCATACTAGAGCTGCATCATTAACTCTTGGGAATTATCCGCTAATCCAGCGTTATCTCTCATCATGAGTTTAAGTACCTAAAGAACGTAAATATTATAGATTTAGATGTGCAATATATTAATTTCGGCACCACTTACAGAAGCCTTTTTAAAGCGATTCTGCTCTTCATCTAAGCTCCCATTTTCTTTATTGTAATTACATTCCATTTTTTGTTGACTGTATACCCCAGACTAGCCTATGATAAAGAAGGTAGCATTTATTTACAAGTAATAAAGAGACAGACATCAAAGACAAATAAATATTTAATATGGCTTTTATAAAAAATATGACACCATGTAAAGACAGAATAGATACCTCGTAGTATACTTTTTATTCTGACAGCAATCCAATAAAGAACACGTAGTGGTGTGACAGGGAAGTTGCTGTTCCATATGTACATTACATATATACACACACACACACACACACACACATATATATATATATATTACACAAACACATACACCATATATACATTACACAAACACACATATACACATACACACACATACATACATATATATATATATATATATATATATATATATATATATATATATATATATATATATATATATATATATATATATATACAACTGTATATATACTGATATTCTCAATTTCTCATTACTATTTGTTTATGGCTGTCAATATCAGCTTTGAAACAATGGGATTATTACACATCATTCTATATATATATATATGTATATATTAAATTTATATATATATATATATATATATATATATATATATATCATTGGGCTTGAAATACATCATCCATACCAACATATTACATTGTTTCGCATGAGGCTTAATAGGAATCTAACTCAATAATAATATTAATACAATAGATGGGAAGTAAATAGATTAAGGTTTAATGAGTATCTCACTCGATAATTAGTAAAATTAAGAAAATAGAGTTAAAAAATAGAAAAAACATAAAACGAAGGAAGATCTCCGTGACTAATCAAAGCTCAGGTCGACAGGAATCTCCCGGGAAATGGCGACCAACAAAAGGAGGTGGAAGAAGAAAAGGAGGAGGAGGAGGAGAAGGAGGAGGAGGAGGATGAGGATGAAGAGGGAGAAGAGGAGATGAAACCCAAGATATTATCCTTGAAATAGAGCTCGTTCTATTTTAGGGTCTTAACAAAAGGCTCGTCTGATACTTCCGCGTGCACACCTCTTTTTACAGTGCCCTTGTTAGCTGCACCATTTTATTCCCGATTCGGAGTAATTGAACTCTTGATCACTTGTATCCACGTAATTTCTGGCCGCTCTCGTCGCTCCTTGTATCCATATTTATGTATATATATACATATATACTTATGTATATACATGTTTATATATATATATAGATAGATACATACATACAAACACATATGTATATATATTATGTATATGTGTATATTATAAATATATATATATATACATACTGTATATATATATATATATATATATATATATATATATATATATATATATATATACATATATATATATATCCCATCAAGACCCTTTCTAATGCGCACATCAAGTGGTGGCTAAAGAAAAACTAAACGACAATCACTGCCTCGTTCATCCATTAACTGCTAAATCAAGGCTGGATACCTAGTACAGGAAATCCTACACCATATTTTAAGCACATTTTTTGTACATTGTTTACAAGTATATGAATTCCTTACATATACATAATCCAAACATTTATATTCTTCTGTACACACTCTTGAGTATACAAATTTAGCTTAATGTCATCTGATGAAAAAATATATGTGCTGTAAAATTCGCTAATGTGCGATACTTTTACTCTTAGTGCGTGAAATCCCTTAGCAAAATATTCAATTTGTCAAACGTGTAAACCATTACAAGAATCTAATACAAAGCATAGATGATTCAGCATGTATACTCTCCTGTGGAAATGAAAACTTTCCATTACTTTTGCTTAATCTAGTATACATACAAAGGAAAAGTACAATAGATTTGTAAAGTAATGATGGGGAAACAGTAAGAACTTTTATTGCTACATCTGTTACTCCATTATCACTATATATGCTGCAATTACAAAGGCACCTTGCCGTGCTCGTAACACTCTAGATCGCAAAACAGTTACCATGAGATTTTAAAACTTAATAAGTGAATAAGAATATTTCGTAACTTTTTAGGACATTCAATACATTTTATCGCTTTATTCTCTGGCACAGTCCATCCATAGTACCACAGAAACAGGGTGACCGGACAACTGAACCAGTGGACAACTGAACCAGTGACAACTGAACCAGTCTACGGCTGAATCAGTGGACAACTGAACCAGTATGCGACTGAACCAGTGGACAACTGAACCGGTGACAACTGAACCAGTGTACGACTGAACCAGTGGACAACTGGACCGTTGGACAACTAAACTAGTGTACAACTGAACCAGTGTACGACTGAA
The DNA here is from genome assembly GCF_040412425.1 of Macrobrachium rosenbergii. Lineage (NCBI taxonomy): Eukaryota > Metazoa > Arthropoda > Malacostraca > Decapoda > Palaemonidae > Macrobrachium > Macrobrachium rosenbergii. The sequence goes on from NC_089761.1 coordinate 18,072,434, forward strand.
CCAGTGGACAACTGACCCGTTGGACAACTAAACTAGTGTACAACTGAACCAGTGTACGACTGAACCAGTGGACAACTGAACCAATGACAACTGAACCAGTGTGCGACTGAACCAGTGGACAACTGAACCAGTGGACAAATGAACCAGCGTACGACTGAACCAGTGGACAAGTGAACCGGTGAACAATTAAACCAGTGACAACTGAACCAGTGTACAACTGAACCAGTATACGACTGAATCAGTGGACAACTGAACCAGTGGACAACTGAACCAGTGTACGACTGAACCAGTGGACAACTGAATCGTTGGACAACTAAACTAGTGTACAACTGAACCAGTGTACGACTGAACCAGTGGACAACTGAACCACCGACAACTGAACCAGTGTACGACTGAACCAGTGGACAACAGAACCGTTGTGGACAAATGGACCAGTGTACGACTGAACCGTTGGACAACTGAACCAGTGGACAACTAACCCAGTGACAACTGAACCAGTGTACAACTGAACCAGTGGACAACTAAATTATTATTATTATTATTATTATTATTATTATTATTATTATTATTATTATTATTATAAAGAACCATTGAAGACTGAACCAGTATAATAATAATAATAATAATAATAATAATAATAATAATAATAATAATAATAATAATAATAAATTATTATTATTATTATTATTATTATTATTATTATTATTATTATTATTATTATTTATTATTATAAAAGAAGCAGTGAAAACTGAACCAGTATCATTACAGCATGCCTCTTCAGATTGGGATCACCGAACGAGGGAAATCGCTCCTCTGTTTGCCTACGACATCGTGGTCGTCAGTCATTCACTGTCACTACTCTACAGCAAGTCTCTTCAGTTTCGGATCACCGAACGAGGAAAATCGATCCTTTCTTATGGTGGACATGAATGCAGTGAGAGGAGTAGAAAATCTTGGATGACTAGAAATCTCCTACTGGCGATGTCGTCATTATCGCAAACATAAATGTAGCGATAGTATGCAAATATGCAAGTTGTGTAAATAGGGTACACTGTAGTGCACTGTATGTGATTATATCAGCTGGTTTATATTTTTGTATTGTATTTTCTTTTGCTACAGCATTCATAATGGTTCCTGATTTTTTTAATAGATTAAAGTTTCTTAATATTTTTCTATTGTATTTTCTTTTCCTACAGCATTCACAATGATTCATGATTTTTCTAATACATGAATGTTTCTTAATAAATGTTTCTTTAATTGTACACTGGTTCAGTTGTCATTGGTTCAATTGTCCACTGGATAAGCTGTCCACTGGTTCAACTGTCCTCTGGTTCAATTGTCACTGGTTCAGTTGTCCGTCATGGTTCAGTTGTCCACTGGTTCAATGTCACTGGTTCAGTTGTCCATTGGTTCAGTTGTCACTGGTTCAGTTGTCACTAGTTCAGTTGCCCTAGATCACAGAAACAGAGAAACTGTAGTAGGAAGCCTTGGGCCAATGTCACCCATACAAAAACCGATCACGCGCAGACTATACACTACAATACACCCATACACGGGTAAAACTAGGTCAGCATCGCCCAGCATCAGTCCTTTTGTAAAGGTGATATTGAATTACCCAATAGTGTTGCGAAACTGGTGTCCCCGAATGGGAAGGCGACTTTAAGTCGGAGATGAAGCGTCCGGAGACGTCCTTCTTTTTGGTTCCTTACAAAGCAGCTTCACTTTCCTTACTTATAACTTCAGAGGGACTGGCAGACCACTGTATAAAGTATGTAGAGAGAGAGAGAGAGAGAGAGAGAGAGTAAGCCCACCGTCTGCATTAACAAATGAAATAATGAATAAATATAACAGAACTCTCAGTAATGAAGCATGATATTCAATTAACAGCAAAATGAGGAATCATAAAAGAAGAATAAAACCGACAAAAAAGATTAACTAAATAATCAACAGAGACGACGTTTTCTCGCGATGAAAGCAAAACAATCAATAACCCCCAAAAAGAACAAGATATAAAGCAGGCGCATGCATATATAGACAGCTGAATAAATAGCACATATACACAGTAAAATAATTTCTGCTTCACGAGTGCTGACCAGATTCTAATAATAAACAAATGGATGTAATAGATATCCATGAAATCCCCTTTCCACATTTCCATTCCTTAAAGAGCCCCCTTCTGTTCCCAACCAATATTCGGCCTTTTATTTGCGAGAGGTAAATACTGGTAGGGACGAAAAGCCAATAAGTCTTGTGAGGGAGAGTTGAATTTATTAATAAAAAAAAAACGCTGAAGTGTAGCAATATTCCCTCCCTAATCTGATCTACAATAATCATTATTTCATTTCTACTGAAGATAATTCAAATTCAGAATTCAGATAGAGGAATAAACAAACGCCTCAATAAAAGTAAAAGGAGAATATATTTTCTTTTGTAATAAAATGGTATTACAAAAATTTCTTGGTAATGTCATTATTTAAAGGAAAATAGTAGTGCGAACATGTCCAAGAATAAATATTAAATAAATATACTCAATAATCTAAAGTGAAAAAGTAATAAATAAATGTATACATTATATATTTAAATACATAACTCCAAAGATTTAAACATTAATCTTTTGAACCCGTTGTTTTTCCCTTATCTACTAATGTCTGCCCTCACGTTACATATAACTGACCTTTCATGCCGTTTATCGAATTAGTTCCGAAGTGAGAAGAACAACAAGTGGCAACAATTCTAGTTAAATCTGCCGAATTTCAAAGGCACCATTTCTGAGCTGGTGTTATGAATGAAGTAGTCCCTGAAGTTTATTTCTTTTTTTTTTTGCCTCTTATTGAAAGCAAGGGTCTTTTTTATGCTTGATATAGCCTGAGTGATAAGCGCAACAGTGACTCATGAATGACCTTCTAGTAAAAATGTATTATTACGTCAGGACATATATGTGTGTATATATATACACACACACATAATGTAATATATATATATATATATATATATATATATATATATATATATATATAATCAACACACAATCACATGGAACAGAAATAAATTTCTAACTCACATCAGGATCAGAACCCAGGTCTTTCAATTGAAGGCAGGGCGCTGCCCACTAGGCCATAAAAGTCATAATGACTTGTATGGCCTGAGTGGGCCCTTGCCTTCTCAATTGAAAGACCTCGATCTCGATGTGTCAGAAATGTCCATATATATATATATATATATAGATATATATATATATATATATATATATATATATATATATATATATATATATAGGCTTTTTCAATCTTGTTGAGTCCTGATTAACTCTGCATTCCCTTCCAGTTGCTTGAATATCAGTTCCCACTCCACAGAAGGTGATGCTTGAGAAACTCCCTACATTCATTCTTCAGTTACTAAGATAAGGATAAACCGGCACAGACAGCTTCCACAGCGTTATTCGACTGATACATTTACTTAGAAGGCTCATCAACAACCCGTAAATCAGTCCTACAAATGAAGCGTCACACACCTCTGTCTTGCATGAATTCTCGCTCTTCGGCGATATTTTAAGCGTATGCATGTATACACATATGCCTGCATACATAAATACATGCAAACTGAGACACACACGCACGCATATCATACATGGGTCTGTATGCGTGTGATATCATCAAATGCTACTTGAGCAAGGTAGTACACTCCCCCAGACCTCAAATTAGTCATGGTTCACAAGTGTCTAACTTTCCTCAATCACCCTGATATTAATCCCATCATTCATCATCAACTCTACTGGTAGTTCACTGAGAATTTCCAACGAAGACGCAACTTCCAGTCCAGATGTAATCGGCGCTATATTTTGGCTGGTGTGATCATCGTCTCGGTAAATCGATTGCATCAACGTCTTCCGCAGTGTGTCGGCGACATTCTCATTAAGGCCATAACGACTTTGATCCGAGATTATTAAGTCAGATTGGGTTCGATCATAGGAATCAAATTTCCTTGAGCACGTGTTGGGCAGACAACTGGATTCGCTTCTCTCTCCTCAATAAAGGAGTTTACAAAGGAATTACTAGTTCTGGGCAAAATAATATATATGTGTATGTATATATATATATATATATATATATATATATATATAATATATATATATATATAATATATATATATATATATCATTATATATATTATATATCATAACCTAACATAGCCAACAATATGTTGGTGGTAATTTGTATCATTCGGTAGAATTTGATTTGAACCTATTTGACACTGAATATTTAAAAGGATTTAATTTACTGAATTAACAGCAGAAGTAGAAGACAACACGAGTGTACTGTTCCTTCGGGATTCCAGGCTTGGATAAAACCTTTGTAACAGTCAAATGACGATCACTCACACAATTATTATAATTAAAAATCAATAGTGTTCAGATAAAAAGAAAATTTGCTCTTTAGCGCACTGCAGACCTTAGGACATTCAAAACTGTCAGCTCAAAATAGTTAAAAGAAAAATTCAACAAAATTCTAGAGACTGGACTTAAACTATTGTCAAGAAGTCCTAGATTAGGGTTTAAAATAGCAGATTGAACTTTTGATCCACTAAAAAACACAATTCAGTTCTTCCATAACTCAAATGGTTTTGAAATATAGTGTGTATTCATATATATAATATATATAATATATATATATATATATATATATATATATATATATATATAATATAATATATGTATATAAAAACTGTGAAAAAACTTATAATAATTAAGGATAGTTTGGCGTTTCCTTGTCCTTCCCTCGTGGTCCAGACATAATATATCTACTTGACATTTTATGTAACTTAACACTTAACGGAAACACACTCACATATGTACAATGAGAAAACGTGAATGACAAAACAGGTGAAGCGTGGAAGGTGGCAGAATTTCTTCAAATTGCTGAGAATTGTGTACTTACAGTAGAAAAGTTTGTGCTGGGATGCATGAAGAGGTTGTTGAGCAAACTTTCTTTTTATGGAAGTTAAATACGGATGATGGATGCAAATGAGAAGTACAAGGCAGAAGTTCTTGATATTCATCTTTTTCGGTTTAAGTGTAAAGTAGGAAGGATTAGAATGGTGAAAACAGAGATAGGAACACAGCTGCGGTAAAAAAAAAAAAAAAAAAAAAGTTAACATACGTTAAAAGATGGATAAGATTGCTTTGAGGTGGCATGTCAATTGGAGAAACTGGGCAGTATGTTATTAAAAGTGCACATATCTTGGGCGTCTAGGAAGGAAGGATGGAAGGAAGAGAGGTAGAATATCAAAGCACTGGCCAGATGGGGTGGAGGAGGTAGGGTAGTGGAAACTTTAACATTCAAGAAGTACGAGACAGCTTACAAGAGCGGGGTTGGGTGGCACAATTAATGAAAATGGGGATGATGCATAGCTGATGAGGAATTAATATTCTCCAGTGATCCCGGATAATAATGATGATCTATTAAAATTTGCTGACCCAGTGCAGCACTTGTTACTCGAATGACGGTGAATTATACAGGTGCCCTCGCTCGCGCATAGTTAACAGGATGGCACCAAATTACTGAGTGCAGTATACATTAAGAACAAATTGACTGCTTCATCTATATTACGTCACGGGGAGGGAGAGAGAGAGAGTTAGTTCCAAACTATTCTTATTTACAAAAACACGAAGAAAAAAGTAGCTGAAATGAAGGTCACTTAAATCATTATGAAACACAAGGGTAAATATATACTCAAAAGATCTCCGAGGTATAACTTCTTTCACAAAACTACGACAGCTCCAAAAAACTGAAGTGGTACCTTAGGAGCGACTCAGCAAAACCTAACAAAAGACAGAAACCGGCTAATCCACAAAATGATGAAGAAAATGTCATCTCAAATGTTACGGAATACGGTCGAGTCAAGCACTTGTACCCCAAAAGACGCGAGTCAACAAAAACGATAATAATAGTAATAGCTAGAGGGCCGAATATCTTGAAGGACATGCATTTTCCTTCACATACACAAAGATGCATGTGGCACAGTTATCTAAAACTCTGCGTCTTCTGTGCTTTCTCTCTCTAGTACCATATTGCATCATTTACAGCTAGTTTCACAATGAGTAGGAAACTTTCAGTTTCTTTACTCACATCTGTCACAACACAAAACACAATCAATAAAACATCACAGGTCCAAATATAGATTCTCTCAACGTAATCTTCACTACAGACAAACTGGTACACAAATGCGAACCAGACCCTCCTTTTGAAACAGGACTTGTAAGAATTGTAGAACTGAATAAGGTAATGATCTATTTACAATTCATGTCATTTTTTCATCATTTTCCAAATACTGCAGAGTAAAAAAAAAAACATTATTCATTTGGTAAATTGCTCCTTATGGGATTTTCTTTTAAATATTTGTAAAATATAAAAAATATATATATATATGCTTAGGCCTTCGAAGACAACGAGTTTTGCAGTAAAAACTTAGTTGAATGAAAAAAAGGAAATAATTCAATGTTGTCATTTTGTCATACAAAGTAATCAATGACATGGAAAATACAAGCCCGGTAAAAATGAGGTTCCAGGCCAACGTAAAAGTCATCTGCATACCAGATGAAAGAATTAATGAAGTGCAGTCCCAGCAATCACGTAAATAAAAAACAGCTGTTAATTTTAATCAGAATATTATGTAAGGGAGGCTGAAACTAGATTAAAAAGTCTCAGTCATTACATTCTCGTGTTTTTCTCACATCCTAAAATTACTTTCTTATTTTTCTCCTGGGAATCAGACGCAGGCGCTGCATCTTTTAATCCACTGACGAGCTCCGGAAGTTCTCGGTTAGGTCACGGCATCATTTCCCCCTAGACTAGGCCAAGAGAGAGAGAGATAATAATAAAAAAATTAGAATGATGTATTTATCTAAGAAATTAATAATAATAACAATGTAGTGATGTAAAGAAAGATTAAATGGGAAGCATAAAAATAGAATCTTAAAAAAGAGAAGTGGAAAAGATAAATTATACTGTGATCGATCGAGTTAGAATAAAAGAAAGAGAAATAAAGAGAGAGAGAGAGAGAACAACAATTAAGCCTTGGTTGTTATGCATTACCATTTTTAGTTTACCCCTACTATATTACAGTAACCTAATATATATACATATATACACACATAAATATACATATATATACATATATATATGTGTGTGTGTGTGTGTATCTACTGTATATACTGTATATATAAAATGTATAGTAACTCATTTCTCCATAATGACCCATATAGTTCACCTAAATAACTGCCAAGGATGAAATGTATTACAAAGTTTTATATATATATTCAAGATTCAAACAATAGAAAGTATAACATCAGCAGCTCTTGAATCACTGAAATTCTAAAAGCTGGGCCATAGAAGAAGACTTTTGTGAAATAAAAGAAAAATCAGCTTTGGTTATCTCACTTATGAAGTTTTCAACACTTTCGTCTGTTTATTTTTTTATCTGTTGACGAACAGCTACAGATATTCAGTTTCATTTATATTCGTTATGCATTAAAATTATTTATCATTTGATTATTATAGGTATGTACATATGCTAATGTCCATTTATTTCCTCTTCATTTATTAACTTCTCTCGTATTTTAATATATTCAATGGAATCCTAAATTATAATATATATATATATATATATATATATATATATATATATATGGAGATCCTATAAATTATAATATATATATATATATATATATATATATATATATATATTTAGTTGTATTCTTCTCAGTCACGAAGACAAAATTTATCGATGTACTCCACAAAGACAACGAAGAAAAAACAACGCTGGAAGAAAAATACAGATCACAATTTGTCCCAACAGTTTCTCCCTTCATCAGGCCTCTTCCGGGAACTTAATTGGCCAATCACATTTAGAAAAATACCTACCGGACATATGTTTACATTTGACTAGAAGAATTGCATAAAAATTAAAACAGGTAAGTACGGTAAATGGCGTTTACAGGTACTACAGGACAACATAAAATACACAACTGTCTAGTACATAGTTCGTCCCACAGAAGGTTAACAATCCAGCAAGGCTATACAGGTAATTGTGTGATTATTTAAGTCAATCTATGACAGTTTGTACTAATTTTTCATAATATGAAGAAAGAGCGGGTCTGTCTTGAATAAGCCTATACTGGTATTATTGTTCTCACTATATTGAATACGGGCTGTTTCTATTGAATTTCTCTCTCTCTGAAATTACTGTTTCTAAATAAAACTTTATATTTAGACCACTGAATTGGATAAAAACATGTTCTAGCGTGGTTACTAATGGCATTGTTTTTCTGATTTGTAACAATACCGTACTTATGTCGTGCTATCCGTTTTTCAACAGATTTTCCCAATTGTCGAATGTAAAATTTATTAGACCCACAAGAAATTTTGTATACTATCCAGCTGTCGTATATAAGGCTGTTTCTAACTAGAGTTCTACCAATGGTATTCGGACGAGAAAATGTTAAAATCAGCTGCTTAAGTGGATGGATAACATGATCGAAGACTGGCTTGTATGGCAGCATAGAATATTGCTATTCAAGTTCACCTTGTCACTGGTGGAATAAGATTTTTTTGGCAAGCGAGAAACATGCATCAATATCGTGTAAAGTAAAGTTATGCTTGAGACCCTATAACGAGGCGGCGAATAAGAAGCAGGTTCAAGGTATTCTAATTTACTGACACTTGTTGTTTTTGATTAAGCTGGCTTTATGCCAGCACGAGCTCTTGTTCATAGAGCAGCCCGTAAACTTATTGACACAAAATTTCTGACAGGTCAAGAACTCTTGCGAGCGGAAAAGTAGTATTTGACACAAGAGAAAAACAGAGGGACGTCTATATACAGTCAGATGTGTTTTTTCACACCTGAAGAATGGTTAACAATTCTACTTATAAATTAGGAAGAGATTTCAAATACATATAGTTAAACGTTTGCAATGCCTTACATACATTAGTAATTACAGTTCTGACAAGGACAAAGTATCTTCTGAAAAATGCGTAAAAGATCGTTTGCATCAGGAGCGCTGGATCTGTGTTTCCTGAGTCTCGGTGCGTCGTGTAGATTTTTGTTTTGAAGCGAGGATGGCCTGAGGGTCCCGGCGACAGCTCTGGACCTCACAACCCAGTCCATATATATATGATCTATTTCGTCAAACGAAAAATTCAGGGCTGACTAGATGAAGAGTTCTTAAAAACATGGATCTTTTTCCTGACTTTTACTTGCTTATTATGAGAAGACCTAGCACTGATAATGGGGTTATTGTCACTACCTTTTCGGTGTTCTTTGAATTTCAAAATATTGTTATTCATTATAGTTGTTATTTATATTTAAATTGACATCCAAGAAAGCTATATTCTTATCTTTCTCCTTCTCAATTGTAAACTGAATCGAAGGTACCAGTCCATTCAAGTGTTAACATTATATATATAAATATATATATATATATATATATATATATATATATATACTATATAATATACTGAAGAAATCACAGTAGGTGCACCCCGACTTCAGTGTATAAGCGAATCCCCACAGGAAAATGACAGGCACGAGCTCAGTGCAAGCACTTTCACATTTATTAACGCATCATCTGGGCGCTTGGTGCTGAACTTCTGCCTGTCATTTTCCTGTGGGATTTCTTATGATATATAATATATAAGTATATATATATATATATATATATATATATATATATATATATATATATATATATATATGTATGTATGTATAAACACACACATATACATATATATATATATATAAAGCACACATGAGAGCGAGACAATCAATTCATAGAAAATTATAAAACCGAATTATTTAGTGAGTCAATTTACTATTAACTGCTTTTGCTTCCTAGGTTCCCATTTTTTGTTGATGCATTTATGAGCGTGTGTGCGTGTGTTCCGGAGTGAGAAAGTTCAGTTAATTTAATATCACATTGATTCAAATAATATTCCTTGATTTGCGTTCAATTTAGCCATTATTACAAATACACCATCATAATTTCTTTCCAAATTCAAGCTTTTGTGCACGTTTCTGAGAGAGAGAGAGAGAGAGAAGACACTCAAAGCACAGACTTTCATCACAATTCTAAGATGCCTTCCATCATTCCTCGCTTCCTTCCAGAGAAAAATAAAACCGCAAAGGTTGTTGGAGACACAAGACGACCTTGTCCTCTCCCCTCCCCCTAAATCTGATCTGGATTAGCGGCGTCATTAACTTCTCGAGATAAATGAGCCCTCCGGACTGTGGGCGGGTGTGTCCTCGGTTACCTACAATAGATGGCAGCCTAAATTTCCCGTCCCCCACCACCCCAGCAAAACCCTTTCTCTAGATTCATTGCTGACCTACTTGTCCCCGTGCCCAAGGTTGTGTCTCTGTCACGGACAGCTGCTGGAGGAACCGTCGTCTTTGGGAGCAATGATCCAAGAAAAATAGGTCGCCTGTTGCCAAATCGTTGTCTTTGTTTTTTTTTTTTTATGGGAGAAAATAATGGTGACAACAATGGCAACAACAACATTAATAATCATAATTATGATAATACTTGTGTCAAATCCTTATATCACGAGCAATGAAATATATGTTTCGTCGTCTAGAAATTTCTCAGATTTTATTATTAATAATAATAATAATAATAATAATAATAATAATAATAATAATAATAATTTAGCAGATAGGCAGCGCTTCTAGGTAACACTGAAGAGCAAGTAAATTTAATGTGTCTTACACCCCAAAGAAGAATGGAATGTTTCTATTATGTTTCCGAGTGTTGTTAAAGAGAAAACTGTAAAACAAAATACAGAGGTTAGCTTTAAGTAGCTTTCCTCTCTGGGTTTTCCACAGTAAACACTGATTTCCTTTCATTCGACTGATTTGTGTTAGCTTTTGTTCATTAATGAAAGGATAGGGGTCTTACAACAATTAATTTCACTACTTGAGGAAAAGAAAAATATGATCAGATGCTTCTAATATGGAAAAAAAGAAACATAAACTATTGACTGATTCCTACAGACTGGCGTCACAGCAATAATGGTTAATGGCGCTGTTAAATAAAGCAATATGGAGTTGCAATGAAATGTTCGCTAGTTCATCTAAACCCAAAACTCTAAAACGTATTCTTAGTTAAATGAAATATTCAGAAGTTTCCAGATCCACAAATCTCAATAAGAGAATGTGATGATTGTAAGTGTTTCTCCCATGGTTACCGATCTCAAGTCTTGACTTTCTATTCAAGATCGGAAGACTTGCTGTTACTTCAGCAACAGTCGCCAAGGGACAACATTCGTCAAATCAAGGCAACCACGACTCTCCTCAGGTCAATTTCACTTTGAATCATCATCTTCAAAACTTGCTTCATATAGGGCTTCCAGGGAACATACTTTATACATACATATATATATATATATATATATATATATATATATATATATATATATATATATATATATATATATATACAATATGTATATGTATAAATTTCTGATTCACGTTAGGATCAGACCCAGGTCTCTCAAAATGAAAGGCAAGGCGCTACCAACTGACGACACGGGCTACACAAGTCATAAAAGAAGTTGGAACCTAAGTATCTGTACCTGAGGATTTTCCTGGGTAGGCTGCCGCCTAACATACCAACGAGTTTTAACCAACTTCCCTGCCCACCAGCGACGCAATTTGTAGCATTTCATTCGAATTAACCCTGGAAAGTGAATATGACGGAACTAATCAACACATGAGACAGAGAGAGAGAGAGAGAGAGAGAGAGAGAGAGAGAGCTGTAGTAGTACTGGAAATAACAGCAGTACATACGGCAGCATAAAACGACAATAATGTTTCTCAGTTAATGATCCAACATTTAGGTTAATAACAGCGCTGTTCTAGGCAATGAACATCAGACAGTGAGACGCAACGCCTCCTGTGATCAGACAACAGGCAATGCCGTGGGAAACCTCACTGGGTTTGAGAAATGTCAACTATAAATAGAGATATATGAAGGAATTAAAGCAGAGGGATTCTTGCAAGATACTCTGTCCAGCCATAGACTCTGAATAATGAGCATCTGAACCCTGTTGCGTAAGAGTTCTTCGTATTATGGAGGGAGGGGTTTAATTGTTTCCTTAAATAAAAACACTCGAAATGATATTCTCAATTTGTTCATTTTGTCATTACTTTTTCTTTTTTTTTACTTGAATTATCCATATAGCCTCAAACACTAGCCTTTTTCTCCCTTTCCTCCTCTGTTCTCTCTTTTATTTTTTGACGAAGAGACAGTAACGGGCTCGTCTGCCAAAATGAAACTCAGACATTGCAAGGAGACTGGTCAACAACGGGTATCTCTCGTTCAATTTAAGTCCACCATTAGCCTCAAATTACCTTTTGTTTAAATTTAAAATCATTCTTGACTTTCAACCATGAGTCTTCCCATTTTCAGTGGACTCACCATTTCCGCAGCCTCCAGCTGAAACCCCAGTCCCTTTACATCTTCCATTCATGGCCTCATGACCGAAACCTCCACAAACCTAACAAAGGCAGAACCAGTCGCTTCCTCTTACGTTACTTCTCCTCCGCCAAGCCCATTCTGTTGCATCCGGCGTTCTGCCCCACCCCACCCACAACACCCCTCCCCACATCCCCTTTCCGTAACAGCATGACGTCACCTTGCTCTCTTTTCAGACACTGCCGCCCCTCCACGTCTTCGGGAGCGACCTATTTCTGGGGGCTGGGCCAAGCCGAAGCCACTTTGCACGGCGGGGGGTCGCCTCGAATCGATGGTGTGGCCTTCCTTCCCTACTGTATTTGGGCCAAATGGGGTTCGGTTATTGTTATTTTTTTCATGAAGGGGGTTATATAAGTGAAAAGGCCTCGTTGCGTAAGCTTTTAAGAAGCGGGACAGTGCAGCGGGAATAATGGAATCATAAGGATACGAATTTCATTGTAAGTTTAACTGCAAACATTGATGTACAGCTTCTTAGAGTGCACAGTAATAAGGAAACTTCTAAACCGGCACAGAAACTTTTTGGTGTCAGAAAATACCAGTATGAAAATTATTTATTTAAAAAAAACAAAAATTCATAAAATTAATGGTAAAATAACTAACAATATATAAAAATTGCATTACCAACTGAAAAAAGATAACAAACACGAAGATTATCCAGTAGAGCTCAAATAAAAAAAAGAATGAATAAAAGAATAAAATGAAGGTCTATACGAAAACATAGTTTCAAAAACGATCCAAGTGTTAGTAAATACAATGATAATTTTTGCACCATGAATGACACTATCAATGTCTATCAGTGTTTAGACTAATTTTCCAGCTTCCAGAAAAGTCGATAAACTGGAGGACTTTATAAATTTTGGAGTGTTTTTGCCAGCCCTACAAATACTGATAAACAGAGAGACTATCAATTCTGAGTAGTTTTTCGCAGCCCTGGAAATCCCCATGAATTCAGAGAGAGAAGATGCCCATTAACCTATTAACCAATGCAAAAAGATAAGTATACCTTAGTTTAACCAGACCACTGAGCTCATTAACAGCTCTCCTAGGGCTGGCCCAAAGGTTTAGACTTATTTTACGTGGCTAAGAACTAATTGGTTACCTAGCAACGGGACCTACAGCTTATTGTGGAGTCCGAACCACATTATACCGAGAAATGAATTTCTATCACCTTCTAATTCTTCATCGGCTGGCCGGAGACTCGAACTCGGCCTAGCAGAGTGCTAACCGACAACTCAGAGGAAACAATTGGCTGAATCATATATTCTATTCTAGGACTAACTAGAGTTATTAATAACAAAGGCTCCTAATACAGATAGATGTCGAAAAAGCCTGTGTTCCAAAAACCAGATGATATCAATATGATGAAAACTTTTTATTTATATCGGAAAATACCTAAAAAAAAAAAAAAAAATTGAGAAACAAAATATTTCCATGATTAAAACACATTCATAAAAAAAGACCAATTTACTTTCGGTCTCATCACAACTACAATAACCACAATCAATGTTAATAAAAAAAAAAGGTCAAAATGTAAAGAAAAAGTTAAATAAAAACCCAGAAACAATATCCTCGACTGCAACAAACACGCGAAAAAAATAAATAACAGGTATCAGCAATGACTAATTTGCACTAGATCTAAAAACAACAATAACAACAATAGCCATCAAAGCCCAATCAGATGCTCATTAATCCGTGCAGCATAATTCAGCTTTTCACTCCCATTATTATTGAGCACTTGGAAAGGGGAACACAAGAGGTATTTTGGGAATTCATGGAAATATTTCTTTGAATTCCTAATTCAGACGGTCACGGGAATTGCATTCAATTTATCTCCTTTGATGACGAATAAGGTAATTAATAATTAATACACACGCGATAACACACATACACTTACACACACACACACACACACACACATATATATATATATATATATAGAGAGAGAGAGAGAGAGAGAGAGAGAGAGAGAGAGAGAGAGAGAGAGAGCTCTGCATTACTACACTTAAAATTGAAGTAATATATTGATCACTAAATTCCCTCCATAAATAAATGTAAAAAAAAAAAAACATACGCAGTCATGAACTGAATATTATTTCAGGTTAACGATTTTTAACAGTAAACGACTTCCATTCTCTTATATTGCAAATTCAGATTCGATAAAATTACAAGAAAAATTATCGTAATTATGTGTAGTTAAGGAAGCAAAAGGTACATTTCAAATGTTTTCGCGCGTAGCGAAGGACATTGACAATACAAACCTAACAAGCTGATGTTTTACCCTATGCAACTATCCAGGACACGGCCTTGATAACATTGCTAAGGAGAAGAATATAACTTTCGGTTAACATGAAAATGTTTGTCTTAATAACAAAAAAATTGTAAAAAATGACACACCAATACACACGATGATTCCGAGCGACAGACACATGTCACTGCTTTTTCAAAATTCAAGGTAAAATAGGAATAACGCTTTACTACGTGATGCTGAAACGTTGCTTTTATCTCACACTAACTGGAAATAGCGCGAGAAACAATGACGATTTGGAATAACATGCAAACAGAAACATCACAAGCGATGAATAACGCCCTCCGGAACTTTTACTGCGATTCCCTTTTGGCGTCCAGGGGCAAACGAGCACTAACAAAGAACCCTGAAACAAAGGACAAAGCCTTTCATTACTGTTGTCACTTTTACTGCATCAAGGTCATGGTGATGCTTTGCTCTTTGTTCGCGCTCATCACATGAAAATACGCCAGGCAATGCTGAAATGCTTAGATGCAACAGAAATGCATTCGGGGCAAAATAAAGCATTACCTCATAAATATCGAGGAAAATCAACACGGCCTTCAGCTTATCTGGTCTCAATACACGAGGCCGGGACAAGAAACGAAAACATCGGACTTACTGCTTAATTATAGCGTTTTCGAGGTATCTGGCATTTTTTGGTTTTGGCGATGATTGGAAATGTTATTTCCGTCTAAAATTAATCTCGTGTGGCATCACTCTGCCTGAATCACGTGTCCATGTCCTTCAACTATTGATGAGACGTATTTGAAAAATTATTTGGTGGTTTTTCATTTTGATATAGCTGGGCAATTTTACAATGCATTTTACGAAGTATGCTTGTCAGAAATTTTATTCATTGTACAAAGGCTATATGAATCACATTTAGAAACGAAAACT
>NC_089761.1:18090643-18093143 GCF_040412425.1 Macrobrachium rosenbergii
TATATATATATATATATATATATATATGTTTTCGTTTAACGAGACGTCTGAGTCACTGGTCTAGACCCACACAGCTGGCCACATGGATTTATTCTTATAAGGAAAAAAATGTAGCAGGTCAGTTTCAAGAAGTTGGACAGCCAAGTAAGAATGAACAAAAGGAACGAATGAAAATGTAGAGACCGACACTCAAATGAGATTAGCCTTCGAGAAGAGTCTTTAGCCTTCATTCCGATTTCCAGCTTTGCCTAAACCACCTCTCGCAACACTTAAGCGAGGTACTCTTTCTTTAAAACCTTAAACCTTATATGAACCAATTTACGGGCTGCCGAGGAGCAAGAACCCGTGCCAGCACAAAGCTGGTTTGATCTAGAACGAACGTAAGAACACAGATCATGTACAGGTAGACGACGGCTGGGTTAAGGCTAGAACTGGAATGAAATGGAATATGGAATTCTGGCCAAAGGCCAAGTACTTGGACCTTTGAGGTTATTCAGCGCTGGAAAGGAAATTGACGGTAAAAGGGTTTGAAAGGTGTAAAAGGAGGAAACACATCGCAGTTACATTATGAAACAATAGTTAGGAGAAGGTGGACAGCAAGATGGAAGAAAGAGAATATGAATGGCGGTGCAGTGAAAGGAATGAAGGGGTTGCAGCTAGGGGCCGAAGGGACGCTGCAAAGACCTTAAGTAATGCCTAGAGTGCACCGCGTGAGGTGCACTGACTGCGCCACTCCCCTACGGGTGGATAGAACTGGGAACAACACCCGTCTGACGGGCGCAGAACTGTCTAGTCGAACAATGGGGAAAACCTGCCGTGAAGCGTGTGCAGAAGTTCGTCCGTCAATCACCTGTGGAAGAACATGCGAAGGTTGCGCACGCAGCAGCGTACTCATATAGATCGCATTTCCAGAATTAAACCTGAACACCAAACTGGGATTCCCTTGTTGAGTGTTCTGTTAAAAGGTTTAGGTGATGCAATGGCCATTATTTGAGTTTCAAGACTTTGGAAATGATTAAAAACGGAACTCTATAAAAATATTAAAAGAAACTGTCTTACCCTAAAAGTATAAGAAGCATGCCTCCAAAAAATACAATAGAATAACTGAATTTCGGAGGAACTGCCCTTAGAGTTTCTCAAAGACACCCAAGGTAACATTCATCATACGCTTAAAAGTTAATTAATTTGATTACAAAAGCAATATTAACATCTACAACTCCCTTGTTCCACGATATAATGTTAAATACTAGAGTACATAATTTGGGTACAACTGTTTATCAACATTTAAAAGACAGCACAATATATCAAATACCAGATTTCAAATCTTCAAGCAACTTGTAACATTTTATATTTGATTTCAAAACATTGTTGAAGATTACACGGAAAGTGAAGGAGATTTCTTTTTGGCAAGCCATGATTTAACCAAGTTATGTTACAATTTGCTTAAATCATCGATTGCGTGGCGCCGGAGACGGCCATGTTTAACTGTAACCAATGCCTGTCAGCGTTAAATATTTAATACATTATACCGTCCCTATCCAGTTCCCGTAGCGCCAGACTCAACGCACTTGCGGTAACAAGACTGAATAACTAGTGCCTCATACTAATTTGACAAACATATTCTCCCTTTTTTACCGCATGCATGCATACACACACACACACATATATATATATATGTATATATATATATATATATATATATATATATATATATATATATATATATATATATATATATATATACACATATATATGTGTGTGTGTGTGTGTGTGTGGACTCCTCCTTTCAATAAACATTCTTCAAGTCCTGCATGAAGCAGAGAAACTATACCAGCACATCAATCATTCTGTCAATTAAACTTAGACGCAAAACGTCAAGAAGTTATTATCATTTCAATGACCTATATTTTTAACTACATTTGCATTACATCCGATATGAGAGATTCTTTATCAGCAACCATGCCAAGGTGTCTCGAACTAAAATACGCAGTATAAAGCAATAAACTTTATAGATAAAATTTCCTGTAATAAAATAAATATAAATAATCCTATTAGGAAAAATTAAACAAAAATGAATGGTTTTCTACGCGTTTTAATAACAACGACAGGAAGATTTCGTGTGCAAAAGCAGGTGAAACACTCATAACAAAAGACCAGTCACAAAATTGGTTTCAGGCTTCATATAAACCACGCAAAAGATATAAAGATTCCTTTCTGGAGCGCTTTAAGGAAAAAAACAAACTTATTTTTAAAAATAAGCTTTGCAAAGTTGCTCATAAAAAAGGTTAACTTGCAAAAATTTATTCATAACAAAGGAATGTTTACTTGTTGTTGTTGTTGTTGCTGTTGATTGAGCTTGCTTTATGCCAGCACGGGCTCTTGCTCATAGAGCATCCGTAACGTTTACTTCAGCACAAAAGTCTCTTCAGACTCACGTATCTAATGAAAGGTCGAAGGACGAAAGCCATACAAAAGGCGATTTTGAAACGCACAAAATTTA
>NC_089761.1:18098143-18110643 GCF_040412425.1 Macrobrachium rosenbergii
ATATAATACTTCATTTCAGAAGCAGAACTACTTCCAAGGAGATGTCCAATATTACACAGTGATTTCTGGCCGAATATCAGGCGGTCTCTTTGTGATATTTGGCAACAGCGTTGGGACTCTGTAGACCAGAATAAGATGAGATCAAAAGTGTCATATCTCCCTGAAGTATAACTCATGCCCCAGAGATGGAAACTGCCTCTGTCGTCTTCGCATTGGTCATACTGTTTAACACATGAGTTTTTAATGACGGATTTTCCTTGCCTATGCTGTGGGGATTGCTTAGTCCCCTTGACTGTAAAGCATTTATCGGTCGAATGCCCCAGTCTTGGGAATTTAAGAGTTTGATACCTCTCTGAAGCTCGGGGTGGGGATGGGGGGTACATCCTTGCCTAAGATCTTTGAAGAGGATGTGATGTATGATGCTAGTGGCATTTTTAAATATATTTTAGAAGCTGGAGTTTTACATAAGATATAATTTTATTTCCTACAAGTTTTCATTATATTATAAATATGCTACAACATGTAGTCCTTTAATTGAAATCGGCGTCAATGACCGTAGAAGTCACGATGCCTGATAACTTAAAATCATTCATTCATTATCAATATGCTACATTTATGCGCAAGAATACCTTGCATTAACGTTTTCTTTGAAAGATTCAAGTGCGAAAGAAAACTATACACATCGGGTAAGTTGGGGGGACTAACTCAGACTCTCTATGATGAGCTATTTGCTAAACTACACTTAGAGAGAGAGAGAGAGAGAGAGAGAGAGAGAGAGAGAGAGAGAGAGAGAGAGAGAGAGAGAGAGAGAGAGCGCTTTAGTCACCAAGTATTAAGCAAATTAAATAAATTTGGGGTATACCCTTGTACGTACACGCGCATACAGCAAATATTACATTATTTAAAAACTGAATCTTGTTTTACGAAAGGACGTTTCGATAAGAATACGATTGTCAGCCTACGAATGTATAAACTTGATCTATTTTTAAGGAAATATGTCAAAATCATCGATATTAAGGGAAGTTGGCAATAAGCACTAAATTAAAAAAAAACACACACTTTAATCTTGTTTTACGAAAGAAAGTTTCGATAAGAATACGACTGTCAGCCTAGAATTGTAAAATCTTAATCCATTTTTAAGGAAATATGTCAAATGTATATATTAAGGAAAGTAGGCAATTTGGCACTAAATAAAAAAAAAAAGCTTGTTTTACGAAAGAAAGTTTCGATAAGAATACGATTGTCAGTCTAGGATTGTATAAGCTTGATCCAATTTTAAGGAAATAGGTAAAGTGCATAGATAATAAGGATAATAGGCAATTTTGCACTAATGTTATCAAAATTATTTATTTGCATTTTCCTTTAGAAACTAGTACAGGCGCAAAGTCAAGATACATGTCGAAAACAAAAGATTATTAAATAACATATTTATTTGAGTCATAAAGATGGCTTACTCTGCCTATTGTTTTAATTATCTGTGCGGTCCTTTGTACTGTGTCACCTTGGAACATAATTTCATTGTAAACTTCTGCTGCTATGTACCTGTTCGAATGAAAATGTCTTAAGGACTAAACCGGTCGAGGATATGCCTTTTGTTTCATTTCTTCACTATGGTACTATGTGTTCCTGCTAGTGCATGAAGGGAAGAACCATCCAATTTAGGGATGAGGGTGCTAGCCCCACGACCTTTTCGTTGATCCCAGCAGACTGTTGTACCAAATACCAGCTGCGTGGTCTGGTGGGAATCAACCTGAGAACATTCCGCACACCTAACATACGCGAAGCCTGTGAAAATTATGCTCTACAACTGCATTACAGCTCTGAAATGAGCCAAAAACATATTTTACTACTGTAAATAAAGGTTCCCCTTAGAAATCTTGCTTTAGTGAATAGAATTTCTGCTTCCCCAAGAAGAGGACATTCAATAAGTGCAAGATTCTTTATCCTTTCCTTATATGATAATTCACAGTTTATAGGTGCATGAAGGTTCTCCATTCGTTATGCATTCGTGTGGACATCCGCCGTTAATTCAAAATACACTGGCACATGCTTTCTATCGTCATGTACAATATATAACCACTATTAAGCATTTCTTCTCATATATGAATTTGTTTCACATCCATATGTGATCACTACCTTTTGTAAAAGAAACATTTTTCCTCTTTCACTTCCAAATCGACGCTCGTTTAAAAGAAAAAAAAAACACAGAATTTATTTGTGTAAATTTAACAAACAAGTGATCGCCGTTTTCAGATAAATGTTTTGTCGTTCAGCATCCTCGAGTTTCCGCTTTTCGAAGCAGGGAGAAAGGAAGAGTACAGCAAAAGAAAATAGTTTTAATTAATAAACCATTGTCGCTCTTCAGTACATCTAGTCCCTCAGGGCTTGAGTTTCCTCCAGCTAGGGAAAAGGACGAGATTCTTCCATACACGAGGGGAAAGAACGAGCGTCCCTCATGTGAGGGGAAAGGGACAGCACGGCTTGGGATGAGTCACCATATAATGCATCAATAATATCCCCAAGGCGATACAGACGACGAGGGCTGACTGTAGGTGGCGTACAGCAGAATTATGAACAAGTGGACAGTTACCTATCGGCTCAATGTATCTTATATTTATGTATTTATGTGTATATATATATACATATGAGTTACTCACTGACTATGCATATTATATATACTATGTACTGTGTGTGCATATATATATATATATATATATATATATATATATGTTATATATATATATATATATATATATATATATATATATATATTTGTGTGTGTGTGCGTGTGTGTGTATATATAGTATATAAGTTACGTATCAATTTTAGAAAGTATTATCAGTCTACATAAACGAAAAAGATTCAGATCAGGGGGGAAGGAAGATATCAGGGAACATCTTTTCTTTATTTAGGATTATTTCAGACATCAATAAAAAATATAGCATGATACGTAATGAAATAGTTATTTTTGTCAGGATTTCGTAAAAATTTTTTTTATATCTAGTAAACATCTGTCAACTAGGTAAAACTCACTATCTCATCTTGAAAGAAGAAACAATTTTATAATTTTTCTTACCAGTAAGGATGACGAAACCCTAGGAGTGTCTACCGTTATTATTATTATTATTATTATTATTATTATTATTATTATTTAGGAGAAATTTCCCAAGGACAGAGAAAAAATAGTTGAACTAATACATGTGTATCAAATAGCAATTAAACAGCACTGGAATACGTATATTTATTGATTGATAAGGTTATAATTAACAATGAATAAAACATGCACATATATAAATTTATATAAATATGTATTTATATATAAATATATATATATATATATATTAGATATATAATATATATACTATATCTTTGTGTATATATACCTATAAATATATATGTATATATATATAAATATATATATATATATATATATATATATATATATACATACATACATATAGATATATATATATATATGTATATAGACACAAATATAAAAATCAGATCAAGTAAAATGACCAGCGTATCAAAGGTGAGAACATGCATACGAAAAATATATCGATAATTATCCAGCGTTCTCTTACCATAAGCTGAGAAGTTGGTCTTCATGGTCAGTCTGACTTAATTCATTTGTTTTATGTATGTATATATATATATATATGTGTGTGTGTGTGTGTGTGTGTGTGTGTGTGTGTGTGTGTATGTGTGTATAATATAATTATAATCACATTAACACGTGGTTCCTTTATCACATATCACTGAGGTAAAAAAGACTAGGTGTAGGTTCTAACCATTTTCGAGCGGCATTTTGTTCCAAGGAACAAAATGCCATATGTGAATAAAGAACAAAAATCACTCCTATAATAATTTATGCCTCGGCGACGGCTGTTGCATGAAAATGGATACCTACAGTAGTTGTGCACAGAATGTGAAATTTCACACACTACACCGTCATTATTCGCGTTTACCAGTCTCTTCTCTTCATCATCGTCGCCAATGATACATGTAGTGACGACGCCAGATAACCCCAATGGCTTACTAACTCTTCATCAATGAGTTAATTTCCAGGGAGCATAGATTCGAAGAATAAGCAATTTATTTCACAATTATCCCAGGACTCCACAAAGAAAGCGGTGGGTAATAGAATGAAAATATTTTACCCCAATCAAACTGAGAGGAATAATCAAAAGTTAAGAAATAAGCCTTGTATCTGATATATATATATATATATATATATATATATATATATATATATATATATATATATGTATATATATATATATATATATATATATATCCTGTATATACTATATATGTACACATACATATACATACATATACACACACACACACATATATATATATATATATATATATATATATATATAATATATTATATATATATATATATATATATATATATATATATATATATATATATATGTATATCTTACTTTTCCACTCTTACTTCCCAAGCAAAGCAGAAATGCTGGTATTCCAGGAACAGTGTATTTTGTACCAAAATAATGTCCGAAGGTACACCCACACCCATGAATGAGGAATTTCTCGATTATTTATTACTGTGGAAAAACTACGAACATTCGGTAAATATATAGTGTCACTGTCAACGAACGCATGAGTGCGCATGCTCAAAACCTTTGCCTTCCAGAATATCGCAATTCTTCTGGGTATTACGTATTAACAAAAATGTATTGCAGCCGTTATATCATGATTATTTTGTTTACAATTTACGATGTTATAGGTAAGGAGCAACTAAAAAGATGACATGGAAGAAAAATTCATTAGACAATAGTCTGTTACAAGCAATAACATTTCGAACTGCGTTCATCATAAATGTTGCTAGAGAACGTTTAATAAATTAGTCGATACGTTTGTGTGTTTGTGTTACTGTACAGGTATATTTTCGAGGATACTGACTGATCAACAAACACTAGTTACTACTGTAGCTTCTGCGGCTAGCTGGCTTGTGTGTGGGTGCTGTTTATATCAAAATTAGTGCAGAATGGTTTAATAATGTGTAATCGCTCGTAGCGTGACCTTGAAAGACGTTAAAAGAAAGGCTGTCATCAATAACATGATTATTCATAATATACGATAATCAATATGGACAAACAGGAAGCCATTAAGCTACATGGCAGAATGATAGTATGTGAAAGTAGGCATTAAACGGATTGTGTATTTTATGCCTGCATCTCATTATTTATGCAAAATGTACACACCTTTAACTCATTTTGACACAATTGGCAACTTTACACCTGTAACGTCTAAGTAGATGAGGTTTAGACAAGGTGAAAACGGACTCATGAACGCCAACACCATACAGCAAGTAAATAAAAGTAAAGAAAAAATCATTAATCTTTGATACTTAATCGAATGAAGATCAAATTTTGCTAGTGTTATTTATACGCCACCAATCCTGTTTTTTCATCCTTTCGTCTAAAAGCCGCATGAGAATCATCCTTCCTGCAACTGACACAGGAGCCCCATCACGAGACACGAAGCGACCTTCGCGGACTCTGAAGGTTAATTATACCGAGATAAAAAAAAAAAGGGGTCACACAGAAGCCGACCTCCTTGCAAACCAAGGTTACATTATATGATACCAGTGGCTAATTTCTTGGCGTCACTGCGACATCTTCGAGAACCTGAACTTCAGGCAGTGGCATTTTCTCTATTCTTTCACAGCAATTTCATCGTAAAGTTGAACGCTCGAAACTTACAACGGGCATTAAGAGTATAATGTGGTCTGCAGTGTGTCAGAAGCCCCAGAACTCGACAAAGTTTATATATATATATATATATATATATATATATATATATATATATATATATATATATATATATATATAATATATATATATATTATATATAACACACACTCTTTACACACACACTCATATATGTATATTACAGCGGAATCTTTATGAGTATTAGTGCAAGCTTTCTGGAATAATTTAGTAACATGTGTGCCTATCATAAATAATAATAATAATAATAATAATAATAATAATAATAATAATAATAATAATAATAATAATAATATTAGTCCAGTTTTTGCTGTACTAAAATCATATGTCGGAAATTTTCAAGATGACCCAAACCCCGAGTTGTACAAGTCTTAAGAAGTCACTGACGTTGGCAGCTAGAGCCCCAATGAAATTAGCAGTTCGAACATCATGAATGATGCCAACTCAGTGACTTAGAACTCAACACCTTTCCTACTGTTCCCATAAAGAATAACTTTCGTTTTGGAACATAACCGACCACTTTTTTCGTTTTCTACTTTCCATTTTTTTAAACGATACTGCTTACATGTCAGCTATGTCTACAACTCATTTTTCATTTTTCTATGACTTAGCCATAGTCTGGAAACTAAAACAACATAGGGGCTCTCATAGATCAAAATTTACCGGAAATCTTTGCATTATATTAAAATAAGATAATCTAAGGCGTATTTAAAGGTTCCATACATACAACAAAATTATTGGCGCACAAAATTCCAAGTCAAAAATGTCGATCGTCTGTATACGGTCACCCAAAGCCACTTTCGGGAAAATTCTTCCAAAACTGTCCGCTTCCGAAGATGTCACTTTCTTACGGAGAAACGTGATAAAACTGATGATATCGACGATAACCAAGTCTAATGTGACGATGACCTCCAAAAGATGATAGTAATAAAGATGACGTCGGTATTTATGCTGAAGATGTCAATGACGTTTTATGATGACGGTGAGGAAAAATGTCTCAACTGTCATCGAAGCGGATGATCGCCGCTACTAGACGTGATATTATTGACTTCGACATCAAAAACAATAATCACGAGAATGATCATGATCACAATACCTACAACAATCCTTATAATGCTACTGCTTCTCTTTATAAAAATTCACACCTAATTTCATTCACTTAAAAACTTATAATAATGAACCCGCAATAAAATAAGATCAAAATTCACATTTCATTTCCCGCACTGAAAAATATATATTATTCAACTCGCATTATAATTAAAATGAGAAATTAAACCAAATTACCCTATGACACTTGATATAATCCACGACTGATAAAATTCATAAGCAAAAGTATCAGTAACAAGCAAATATCAATAAATTCACGTTCCTTGATATTTACTACATATTGGATCATCGTTTAATGACGACGAAGTTGGAAGTTTAGTTAATAGGTGGGCCAGAATAGACTCCATCCGCGATACGAAGACCATTAAGCCACGTAATACCGATGTTATGAGATGCGATCATCTCTCCGTTTGTCACTTACACATGCATATGCAAGCGCAAGCACCCACCTGCATAGAAACATACGTATATGTCTACCCACCCACCCACACACACACACATATATATATATATATATATATATATATATATATATATATATATATATATATATATATATATATATATATGTAAGTGTGTGTTTCTGCTTATATACAGTATACACACACAAACACACACACACACACACACACACACACATATATATATATATATATATATATATATATATATATATATATATATACATATATACACACCCACACATATATACACACACACACAATACATCAGCCTACACATCCCGTTCTTACGGTAGGCATACTCGACATCATCAGCCACTCCCTACACCTACAGAAAAAGTTCATCAACAGTGCGTCAAACCACCTAAACTCACAGCACCATTTACCTTTATCTTACATGAACTCTCTAGGCTCCCCAGTATTAAGAACCATCCTTTCAAATACCTTTTTTTCACATCATGTATACGGTGCTTTGTAGGCTTTCCTCCCCTCCCTCTCAACACATCCGTATCATACACTCATTTCACCAATCCACTGTCCATCATTCTCTCCACATGGCTAAACCATCCGAAAACACTGGTAAAAGGATTATTATTATTATTATTATTATTATTATTATTATTATTATTATTATTATTATTATTATTATTATTAAGATTCAGAAGATGAACCCTATTTATATGGAACAAGCCCACAAGGGCCACTGACTTGAAACTCAAGCTTCCAAAGAATATGGTGCTCATTAGGAAGTAAGAGAAGGTAAAGGGGAATACAGAGAGAAGCGATCTCACTTATTAAAAAGAAAAATTAAATCAATGCATTAATAAATTGACAAAAATGTATTGTTATGCAATCTTTTCTCAGGTGGATAAAAACAATAATTTATGTTGAGTCTTTGTTTGGCCCATAAACTAAGAAATAGAAGGTACCTTACCTGTACGTAAACAAGCAGAAAGCAGCGAGAGATCGATGACAGACCTAACAAAACTGGACAATTTTCGAACTCTTCCGCGATTAACTTTGGATACGAATTCCTGGTACTATGCTAAAATAAATACGATACGAGCAGCTCCCTTCATTCTTTTGTTGACATGAGAGGCTAACTAATAAAAAACATGTATTCGCATCCAATGAATAAACAAATGGTAATAGCAAACTGTTATAGTTCTTATATTTTAATATTTACGATGCTTATACAAGACAGTTCCCCCTCTCTCTATTTGTATAACTGTATGTATATATATATATATATATATATATATATATATATATAGTATATATATATATATATATATATAATAATATATATACATACATACAGTATATATATATAAATATACACACACGAGAGAGAGAGAGAGAGAGAGAGAGAGAGAGAGAGAGAGAGAATATACGTATGTGTGTTTGTATTACTAATATATATATTATATATGTGTGTGTGTGTAATTGTAATAGCCACAATGCCCTCTTAACACATACACAATTCCCAATGTATACTTCCGTGAAAGACAGGCATTTTAAAGCAAAACAAGGCACCAGTCATTCCGTGTTTGGAAGGGCTCTCCATTCTCGGAATTTTATTTGCGGACCCGGACCGACTTTACCCTTGTCACTGTCAGAAATATATTACTAATTAAGAAAATCAGGACAGCTTTCATCAATACTGCAGCTCAAAATTTGAACAACAACGAGTATAAGTGACTGTAGATTATTTTTAATAAGACGATGGACGACGATTGACTTTACACTAACCCGATATTAATAACGACTGGCTGTTACATTACTTCACTAAATACTGTGAGGCTAGGAGGTCTGAACCATGGCAAATGTATTCGACTTATATCGTTCCAAAATAGGGAAGATGTGTAGTACGAGGCCTTATCATGAGCAATAAGGACTGCTCACTAAAGCAAAGCTGTCAAATTCTTCCAAATAAAAGAAATGTAAAATATGCCGATTTTTTTTAACGTAAAAGTTCAGTACCTTAGTTTTACCAAGACCACTGAGCCAGATTAACAGCTCTACTAGGAGCTGGCGAAGATTAGACTTATTTAACGTAGCTAGAACCAACTGGATTACTTAGTAACAGGACCTACAACATTGTGGAATCGAACCACATTATACCGAAATGAATTTCTATCACCAAATAAATTCTATAACTCTTCATTAGCTGCCGGAGAGTCGAACTCGGGCTAACAGGTACACAAGCCACAACTCTACCGACTCACTCGAGAAGAGCTTAATTAGCATGAGATAAGATAAACAATTACCACAGGGAATGATGGAAACAGAAACCGGGAGAGAAAGCATGACAGGAGACGTCAAGACAAAACCAATGAAACAAGTCCTACGGCACAACAACCAAAATCGTAGCTGTAGAAGTGACACGGTATATATGCTTACCTTACGGCGGAAAGGAAAACAAGAACCAAAGAGGAGTTAATGGCGGGATCACTGACCAGTCTTAAAATAAAAATTTAAATCTTGACATAATCGGCCCGTCTACATATTAAAAAGGTGTTATACTAAAACTGAGATTACTATTTTCTGATTTGTCAACAGGTCTGAAGCAACTGCCCATATCTTGTCAAATGGACACATCTTCATCTCCCCCGCAAATTTACAGAAAAAAAGCTTATGTTTAAGGGCAGAATGAAAGACCACTTGTTCATAAAAGCCTCTAACAACAACAAAAATTAAATACTGGTGAAAACTACATACAGACGAAGTAGGCAAAATGCAACAGATGAAGGCTGACCAAACAACAGAATCAAACTGATACACCAACCGGCTTTGCCTTCCGAGTTATTATGAACTCATTCTTAGAAATTTTAAAAATGCAATTCAGCACGCACATGAATATTAATTAAAGCTCTCGGCGCAAAAAGGTGTAAAGGCTACAGATAAGGTTAGTGACCTATCAAGTTAAATAAAGATGGCAATAATGCATTTCATGTTGTTTTTACAGTATAACAAAGCCAATCATCTATAACGAGTTAAATGGCAATTGGCGACTAATTGGCAATAGTTTGTATTCAGTAACTGTTAAAAATCAGGATAAACTGCGCTACAGAGTGATAGGGTTTTGGCCATTTTCATTTTAGCACTGAAACAAGTTATCCATTCCTCTAATATCTAATAATTCGAGTACATACAAAGAATTCGACACTTAATTTAGTTACATCAATTCTAAGGCAAGACGATCGCAGGCAAAAAAAAAAAAAGAAAAAAAAAAACATTGGGAAGGCCATTATGGTGTTAGAAGGAGACTCACTGCTGGAAAGAGGTGGACAAGAAGAAGGAACAAGGTGATAGAGAAGCTTTCATATCCGAAGGTAAGAGATGGGAAACATCCCTGGAGGCAGGAAAGAGAGAGAGAGAGAGAGAGAGGAGGAAGGGGGGGAAAGAGAGAAAAGAGAGCCAGGCGGCGAGATGATTTCATGGAGAGGAGAGGAGAGAGAGAGAGAGAATTTACGCAGATGGCGGCAGTGGGGCGTGAGAGATACCAGCGATAAATAGAAAGAAAAAGGGAGACGAAAAAGTGGAAAAAATAAAAAAGAGGTCCATCTTGAAACACAGTTAAGGGAAAATACTAAGACAAGATGCGATTATGTTATGTATTTAAAGGACATACACACACACGCACACACACAGATTGTCAGATTTCTGTCTGCAAGGTTGTGACAGAGATCGATGTTGTGCGAAAAGGACTGAGAATGTTTAAATGCCTTTTCACAGGTCAGTCATCTTCAAATTTGTCTAATCGTTCTACTGTTGTTGAGAGAGAGAGAGAGAGAGAGAGAGAGAGAGAGAGAGAGAGAGAGAGATAAATGTCAATGGCATTGACCGGCGGATAACAGAAAAGCAGCTCACAGCCATTACCAGATGATGAACGCGAACGGGAAGAACTGAAAACACATTAGACAAACCTGGAAAAACTAAAGGAAAAAAAGGATAAAAATATCTACATTAAAGGATGCAAAGTTGCATTAATTTCACCAATAAAATGGAAAACGTGCACGAGAGAACCAGCATTTACGCCCTCTTGATTAAAGGTTTTAATAAGCCCGTTGGTCGGCGAAGGCCAAAAGATCTCTCTCGTTCGTTCTGATTACAAAGTTCCCTTGATTACCTCACTCTTACCTGGATTCTTAAATTCACGCCGTTCATTATGCCATTTTTTCCCTTCTCCAGCCTCCCAGGGGGTCATTTTCCCTTCTTAACATCTCCCGGCGGTATGTTTATCTAAAGTAATTACCTTACATCGTCGTAAGAAGGAAAGGGGAGAAGCTACCGTTAATCTTTCCTCGCTGTTCTTGAAATTAGAGAACATGATCTACAGCTGGTAGCGGGCATGCTAGAACTGATTCAGAATTCACATGACATCACGTTTACCTGAACATTAGGGCCCTATTTATTTTCTGCATCATTTATTTTTATGTTAAATCCTTTTGCCTTTGAATGCATCTGCTGAGATTTTCATATCCACGTCCATCGACTCATTTACGTCTCGGTAAGATGACGCATCTGGGACAACCTGAATTCGGCGATGCCTCTACCCTGAGACTTCAGTAAGTTTTCAAAACTTTTTAATAATCTTCCCTAATTTCCATTCCTCGTTTTCTCACACAACCGCCCTGCACGACCTACTTTCCGGTCAAAACTATAGATTAACTGACCGTTTGTAGGTTATCTGAGGCTACTACGCTCAACCTGATAAGGAGCTGTACAAACACCGTATGCGTCTTGGTTACGTAAAATATCCCAATATCGGTCCTTAGAGGCTCTGTAAAATTCTCCCCATAGCTTTGGGCTCAATGCAACGAGGTTCTTTTCGTGATGACGAAGAGTTCAGACGGATTCCTGCAAAGCTTCGGGATTTGACCATCTTCAGCAATCGCAGAGTATTGTAAACAGTTCTGTTACCTAAGGAGGAAATGGTTTATCTACCGTAAGTCTTTTGAGAGTGAATGTTTTCATGATACAGTTGTATTTAACAGCACTCATGTTTTCAGAGGTTTTATCTCTATTAATTCATTCACATAATCATTTAATTATTTTTTATTTATTATATTTAAATTATTTTCATTTTAATAATCTGATCGTATTTTCTCTTTTCCGGAAAGTTGCCTCGTGCATACTATGCTGCATACGACAAGAAAGA
>NC_089761.1:18115643-18128143 GCF_040412425.1 Macrobrachium rosenbergii
CTGGCTGCAAAGGAGCGTTCACTAGAGGCTTATGAATATTTGGGTTACCATGCATATGTCCAGGCTTGTACTTTTCAACGCATAACGTTGAGGGATTTGCTGTTACTGTTGATGATACTAACATGTCTATTTATTTTATATGCGATCTTCCGATGTGTCTGAGAATTTTCTTAAATTTGGTTTGTACGAGAGGAACTGGTTAATTTCGCTCACAATAACTTTCGTCCAAAATAACAAATTCGTTCATTTTACCAGCTCTACGACTTATAATACTATTATTTTGGTTAGAATGTTTTACCTCTTCACACTGGCCTTTTATTAATACTATCATTTTGGTTAGAATGTTTTACCTCTTCACACTGGCCTTTTATTAATAAGTCCTTCATAAAATATCGAGGTGTTTTCAAGCCAAACAAATACAAAAAAAAAAATTAGCATTCGTCATTCACAGTAGTTACCGTCCCAGCTGTTCCTTTCTCTTCGATATTATATGAAGTATATCCATCTGTATAAACAAGATGCATGATTCCTCTTTCAGCATATCTCAATGCATAGGAATTCGTGACATTAAAATTCAGTTGCAGTTACATGAGTAACCAAGTAAATAGTGCATTTACAATCAATACCAGGTGTTTGTGGAATGAAGTACCGCAAAGAGAGATTAAATGGGCCAAAGACGAATAGTTTACCGGTTCAATGTCTTCGCTAAAAAAATGTTATACAAAAAAAATTACGGATCAAGGATATTTTCTCAGGAAAACTGAATAAATTGGATATTTTCACCATTTTGCATTACAAAATCAGTCATAAAATAAATTAAATAATTGTCGTAGTTATGCAAGGTTTAATTCTGAAGGAGAGCAGAGAAATGATAATGGTATGATCAGAAAGAACACTAAGTGTAGCTATGTAAAAGCAGTACTAGACAAGAAGCATAATTATGGAACTCTCGTGTTTGTGTGAGAACTTTCTCAGGATTATATTTTCAGCAAATCATGGCACTAGGGGGCCGCTCGAGATAAAGATATCTAAAACATGTTTACAGATAACGAAAACAGTGAGGGTACGCTTAAACAAAGGAGGGTATTCTCCTGTTTAAGAATCTCATTTCATCTTTCTGTATTTCTCAGCAAAATTACTCGAACTATAAAAGACTACATCAATAAACACACACACACATATATATATTCATTTATGTATATATGTGTATATACACATATCTGTGGGTGTTTATACAGGTAAAGAAGAAAAGTAAAGCCTAAATGAAAAATGCTGAAGGGATCAGTACAGAAGTCAAATCTTCAGACAGGGGATTTTCATTCTGTGAAAATAAATAGTTTTTCTTCATCTTTTAGTAAAAGTAATTCCTCCAGTACACTGAGGATAAATTACAATTGAGTCAAGGTTGAGAGAGAGAGAGAGAGAGAGAGAGAGAGAGAGAGAGAGAGAGAGAGAGAGAGAGAGAGAGAGAGAGGAAGTTGTGGAAAGAAGAATTTAGTCGTCCAGGCTTAATGTCATTTTGTAATGTATTACGTTCGTTTTCAGGCCACTGATCTTGGAATTAAACTGGTTTATTTGACATTTTTATGGCTTCTACAAAGGCAAAAATCCGAACAGTGTAGCTAATGTCTAAACAGCCACAAATAACCAATTAATAACGAGTTCACTTTACCTTGTGAATGACTAATACCTTTAGAGAATCAACACTGATCAGAACTCGAACCCTTGGATTTTTTGGGATGACAGTGACATCCAGTCAGGCACCTATAATACGAGAGTT
The DNA here is from genome assembly GCF_040412425.1 of Macrobrachium rosenbergii. Lineage (NCBI taxonomy): Eukaryota > Metazoa > Arthropoda > Malacostraca > Decapoda > Palaemonidae > Macrobrachium > Macrobrachium rosenbergii. The sequence continues at coordinate 18,117,424 of NC_089761.1, forward strand.
GATAGTGACATTTTCTTTTCACTCTCCATGTATCAACCTCAAAAAGGCACAGGTTCGAATATTTAATACATACATATATATATATATATATATATATATATATATATATATATATATATATATATATATATATATATATATATATATATATATATATATATGTGTGTATGCATGTATATGTACACATACATATATATATATATCTATATATATATATATATATATATATATATATTTACACATATATATGTATGTATGTATGTATATGCACACAACACACACACACACACACACACACACACACACATATATATATATATATATATATATATATATATATATATATAAATATGCGTGTTTGTATAGTTAGACCCGGATTCGAACCCACGCAATTTTGAGGTTGATGCATGGGAAACTGAACAGAAATTGTCACTGTCAGCCATTATCGTGGGTGTCTGGATGAATATAAAAATGAAACAAATAAATGAATACATCAATCACGCACCGGGTATACACAACTGTTTTTTAGGCAAACCATAAAAGGTGAAACATGGAGCAAATGAAATAACTATATTGGCAACAATTTTCAGCACTATTTCTTATAAAAAAATGGGCAATGCTTGCATTCCGTTGTATAAGTTTGTAATCACTTTCCATATTGGTCAATACAATGTATAAAGCAAACCCACAAAAGTTTTTACCTATTATATATTAAATAACAGACTTTCATAAGATACAACCCCACATACGATAAGGGAAAAATAAGCAAAGTAGAATAAGAGTGTAGAAATGAATACACTTTATATTTTGAATAAGCATTTATAAATACTTATCAAGTTCAAATGCCTGACCTTCAGGCAAAGTCGATAACCTGAGAACTTCTCCCTCTAAATAGGCCAGGTAAAATATTATAAACCCTTCGAAAAGGGAAGCATTTCATTCCGTGTTATTATCGTGCGAGTGTGATCGAAGGCGATTTTTCCACCCCATTCGCCTCGGCTTTCTTTCTTGTCTAGAAGCCATAGAGACGGGCCACGTCGTAACTCAGCCTCAAGAGATTTCTTGTGGGAGGAAATCTTCAAAGTTAGAGAAAAGGGGGAGAGAGGAAAGAAAATCCCGAATCTTTATTTCATTTGAGGAGCTGGATTTCGTCGGCTAGACGGGATGGGTGAGGTCTTTGGAGAATATATACGAAGGGTTGCGGGTACAATGGTTTGGGTCTGGTTGCGCTGAGATAAAGGTGCGAGGATAGGTGAAGAGTTATGTTGTATTAAATCTGCGTGGGGTGGCATAATAAGGCCAGGAACTGGAACTTCAGAAGTTCAAGCGAAGATGTAATGCATTGCTACCCACTACTGTTCTCCTTGCACTCTAAAACATTTTTATCTATTTATTGATTTATTAATTTATTTGTTCTTCTTTAATAAGTGAGATCTCTTCTTTCTGTATTTGTCTTACCTCCTCTTACTTCTTCCTAACGAACACCATATTCTTTGGAAGCTTGCATTCCAAGTCAATGGACCCTGTGGGCTTGTTCCATATGAATAGGTTTCATCTACTGAATAAAATATATATATATATATATATATATATATATATATATATATATATATATATATATATATATATATATATATATATATATATATATATAAGGGGAAGTTAGGTGCAGCACACCGCTTAGTGGAGTCATGTGAAGTATAAGGATAGGGGAACTGGTACACATGATAAGGATGAGTAGAGTGGACGGATAAAGGTGTGTGCTGAGATAGGAAGCATAAGGCTGAGAGGAATGGTATGAGGTATAAACTGAATGAAGTCTTACGAAGTATAAGGCTGGGTAATGTAGTATGAAGTAAAAAGCTGAGCAAGAATACAAGACAAAAGCAGAGTTAGCTTGGTTACGGGCCAAGCAGAGAGTGAGGAGGCGAGTAAGGAAACCTTTGTTTCTTAATTATTCATTTCCGTCGGTATGAATTATAGATAGCGAAAACTCAAAGGGATCGGGTAGGGAGCCGTTACCTTTATGATTTCGCCTGCTACGTCCGTTAACGAAACTGAAGTTGGTCACACTTTCACACGGCCCATGTGTATTAGAAGACTATCTCAAGAACGGATGAACTGAAGTAGATGAGATTTGGCAGAAATAAGCAGGGGAAATATATATATATATATACAGTATATATGTGTGTATGTGTGTGAATGTGTGTGTGTGTGTATTCATTCTTGAATGAATATACAGACAGATAAAAAAACTAAAATTAAAATAAAGATATATATATATATATATATATATATATATATATATATATACCATATATATATATATATATATATATATATATATATATATATATATATATATATATATATATATATATATATATATGTATGTGCATTCATTCTTGAATGAATATACAGAGACAGATAAAAAAACTAAAATTAAAGCAAAAGATACACACAAAAAAGATAAAAAACAAATTGATCGTATCTTATAACACACCAGTTACCAACAAGGACGCTATAGCGCGTAAAAATCTGGAGGTAAAACCCTTTTATCTTTTTAATGAGGCTTAGGATGTCTGGCTGCGTAGGAGTATAAAAGCTTATCTACATAATATTTGATGAAGTTCTATTCTCGGTGCGTGGGCGGTAAAATGTTACGATCGTGATTTTTCATTCTAAATCCCTTAAAAATTAAACCCTTTAAGGCATTATTCGTTATAAAATAATCTCTCTCTCTCTCTCTCTCCTACACACAAACACACGTACATTATAAGCATAGAACTCAGTAACCCTTTAGTGGCTGTGAGGCATAATGAAATAGAAAATACGAAAAGGTGACAAGGGACGGGGGAAAACTTATTTTCATCGTTCATTTCTTCTTCTGCCATTGTTAATGGCAATTCTTATGGGCTCCGTGAGTCAGTGTCATATATATATATATATATATATATATATATATATATATATATATATATATATATATATATATATATATATATATATATATATATATATATTATATAATTAATATATATATATATTATATATAATTTATATATATACATACATACATATATATTTATATACATACAGAAGGATCCACAGTAATACTCTCGATCAGACAGACGAGGTGTATTTATAAAAATATGTAGAGAGCTTATACCTTTCGTCCATCATTCTGTGGACTTAATCATAGAAGAATGGACGAAAGCTATAAGCTCTTTATGTATTTTTATAAATAGCACGATATGGTGTTTTTAAATTTCATATACATATACACACACACACACACACACATATATATATATATATATATATATATATATATATATATGCATACATACATATATGTAAATATACATGTTTGTGTGTGTGTGCGGGTGTGTGTGTGTATGTGTTTATGTGTGTCATATGTATATATACATACTCAGTATTAAACATACACAGTATATAAATGTATAGTTGAGGATATAAAATAGTAAAGCATCGTTATCTGCCTCATGAACAGTCTTATCTGAAACTCTGATAAGGCAGTAGAAACTAAAGATAAACTATCAGGTAGTTAAATCATAAACTATGATTCTTATGTACGACTTGCGCTCTAATTCTTCACAAAGAGTAACAGTGACGAAGAATGAAGAATAATAGCAAAGACCACACAATTTGCAATGAACGCGGAAGACAGAATGACGATGTATGCAGTATATACTGAACAGATGTTGCGGAAAAAAAAACATTCTAGCACATAACATTTTTAGATATTTGTAAGAAAATTACCTGTACATGCCTAATCAATCGAGGGATTCGGGGAAAAGATATTTTCACCTTTCATTCAGCGAATTCTTATGGGAGAATGCGTTTGTACACAATCTGTTCCCGTTTTACGGTGTGTGAATTACCTTAACACTTCACAGATGGCGATTACTGAGTAGGGAAAATATTCTGTTTACACTTCATACTATTTACCCCCTTCTCAGCAAGTGTTTCGAGATTTGGCTGTTAGCTTGATGACTTCCTCCACCCTGGATATGACCCGCCACCTTCAGCTAGCTGCTAGGTACTTAACCCACCGCTAAGGTCAACATGGAAACAATGCGTTTAAAGTTGATCGTGCGTGAATCGCCCCACATTGATAGAAAGTGGAACTCCTACTGATAAATCATAAATATATATATATATATATATATATATATATATATATATATATACGTACAACTGTAATAACTACAATGTCCTCTTAAGTTCTGATTATGCACTGTGGTTGTTACAATACATAAGCAACTGTAAAAGAAAGTGACAGTAGATTCAATATACATAACACACACACACACACACACACACACACACATATATATATATATATATATATATATATATATATATATATATATATATATATATATATATATATATATTTCTCTGTGTATATATATATATATATATGCAAACACACACGTATGTATATACATGCATGTATGCATACATACGTACACATATATACGTATGTGTGTGTCTGCGTGTCTGTGTAAAATTGGCTATATTTTCGTGTCAATGGAACATCAATTTGAGGAGGAACCTGACAGCCAGAAGACGTGGCAAAATTGCAGACATTATTCTTTCATAAAATCCGCAAGCAAAACTGAGCTTTCGGGAGAGCATTATCTTTCCCATTATCAGGTTACTTATCTATAAAAATTGCGTAAAATATATTAGAATATTGAAAGCTATACTGATTACCTCCACATAAAAGTAAATGAAAACAACCAAAATGATGATCACTTCAAAATACGCAATGATGCAAAGTGTGAGTAAACGATAAAAAAATAAAAATAAATGACAGTAAACGAACACGGAGCATAAAAAAGTAATAACTGAAAATTACACTGACATAAAGGCAATGGCTAAATAAACAGAAATCAAATAAAAATACGGAGCAAATCAATGAAAATACCAAAACTATATAACAGAGCTAAAACAGAATTCTGCAGAACTAACTGTTCATGTTAATGGTTCAAAGATATTTGGTTAAGTTGAGAGCAAAGTCCGCAAATGAATGTGGGCGAAGTGGCATAGTTTTAAAACCACTCGTCACCTCATACGCCTTTTCACCACAGCCATGAATATCCAGGTCTCCGGAATCCTCATTTTATTGTATTATACATATTTCGTATTTCTATTATTTATTTCCACAATAATTTCATTCGATGGTTTCTCTTTAGTTTGTAGCTTCGTCTCGAGTATTCATTGCTTTATTTTTGACAGTTACGATTTTGATTTATTTTATCTTTCATGTTCCTTTATCGTATACTGTTATTCATTTCTACTAATTGTTCACACTGACTTTGCATCTCAGTGTATTTTGGAGAGTTCATCCGTTATGGTAGTTTTCACATATACTTTCATATCGAGGCAATCAGAATAGTTTTTATTTTATTTTGTGTAACTTTTACAGATAATTGACTATAACGATGGGGAAGATCATGAATTCCAGAAAATTCAGCTGTGTCTTTGCTTGTTATTTTAAAGAAAATAATAATGTATGCAATTTTAAGCAGATTTTCTGGCTATCCTGTTCCTCCCATTATATATATATATATATATATATATATATATATATATATATATATATATATATATATATATATATATATATATATATGTGTGTGTGTGTGTGTGTGTGTATGTATGTATATATATATACATTATACTGGTATATATACATTACATACATAATGTATATTTACTTTATTTACACACATACATACACACACACACATTACACACACACATATATATATATATATATATATATATATATATATATATATATATATATATATATATATATATATATGAGAGAAGACTTCATAATGTTCAAGAACCTACTTAGAAAGAGTTCACAGTGCAGCCGTGCTAAGCAAGTCTTACATCACAGCAACACGCAAAAGTTTTGTAATGCCTGTTTTCAGCAGAGTCGTCTTTGATGCAAAGTGAACGAAGTTTGAACAGCCTAACTAGAGGAGCCCTCACAAAAGTGTGGGGTTTTATGAAGAGGTGAATCAAAGCAAACATCAAGTAAATGGTGAAGCTTGATACATCAGAAAACACTTTTACTGACGGAGGTATTTAGAGGCAGAGACGCGGTGAAAGATCGACCTTCGAATGGGGTTTTTGATGGACACCATCAACCTGCTGCCACTGACGTGGAAAATATTTACAAAGCCTCTTTGCGATAATGTTACCCGTGTTTTTCTTCAAATATGCAACGTGTATAATGGAACGTCAAACGAAATCAATCCAAATTATTACGGCACATCTCTATCAGAACAAGTTAAGAGATGGTTAAGGCCTCTGTGAAATGGCTTTTTCACTGCTGTTGTTATATCTTTTCAGAAAAAGGCTTGCTTTGTTGAAGCCTTGATGCTATAATAGCAAGGTGTAGACACCCAAGGAAGTCTTACATGGAACAGGGAGCTGTAATATATGTATATATATATGCTTATGTATATATGTACAGGCTGGACAATCGACTGGTCAACAGCATAGGATATATGTGTGTGTGTATATATATATATATATATATATATATATATATATATATATATATTATATGCTTATGTATATATATGTATAGGCTGGACAATCGACAGATCAACAGCATAGATATACATATATATATATATATATATATATATATATATATATATATATATATATAATATATATATATATATATATATATATATATATATATATATATATATATATATATATATATATATACACACACACACACACACACACACACACACACACACACAACGCATTCTGAATTTACTCTTATTTTATCGCAAACAACGATATATATAACGAGTGTTTTTTTTTTTATACAACCTTCATTAACAATGTCCATCATCTTGTATCCTTTCCCTGTAACCATGAATCTTTACTGATCTAGCTGCTAGTACTAATCAGAGCTAGGCATTCGTGCACATGTCTGTGTTGGTTAGGAATCGGGATGGAAGTATCTTATCATTACCTCTTCATAATCAATGACAAGCTTAAGATCAAAGCTACGTGGAGGAGAGCACGTACTCAGGTGCACTTAAGGGGAATGATCAACGTGTACGTGATAACATAATTAATGCCTTGACAAAGTACACTCTTGTTAGCTATGATTACCTGAGTACTTGGGCTAGTGAAACCGGACGTTTGAAGTATAAGCATAGATACTGTTGAAGCACATAACGCAAGATCATAAGAAGTTTGGATTACATTTCGACCTTTATGCAGACCTACTACGCGATTCCATTCTGACCTTTATACAGACGTACTATGGGATTCCATTCTGACCTTTATACAGACGTACTACGGGATTCCATTCTGACCTTTATACAGACGTAATACGGGATTCCATTCTAACCTTTATACAGACCTGCTACGGGATTCCATTCTGATCTTTATACAGACCTACTACGCGATTCCATTCTGACCTTTATACAGACCTACTATGGTATTCCATTCTGACCTTACGGATTCCAGACTTTTAGACCTGCATGGGATTCCATTCTGACCTTTATACAGACCTACTACGGGATTCCATTCTGACCTTTATACAGACCTACTACGGGATTCCATTCTGACCTTTATACAGACCTGCTACGGGATTCCATTCTGACCTTTATACAGACCTACTACGGGTTTCCATTCTGGTCTTTATACAAACCTACTACGATTTTATAACTGCAAATCTGCCAAAGAACATAAAAAGAAAATTATTCCTCCGGCACTACAGCCCAAACGGCTTTCAAAGGATTCTGTAAAAGTTTTGTCCCTTTGCCAAAGGCATAAAGATAATGACAGACCCGAAAGTTGTTCAGCTTTCTATAATCCACCAACTTTTCTATTTAGGTACAAGCGTCATCATTGCGGACGTCCTATCATTCATAATGTGTCAGAGAATCGGTGTCATCACGGGAGAGGAGAATCGGCTACAGAAAACTAAGCAAGTTTACCATTAAGAAGTTTCTGATCGAAGTTGCTGCAGAACCTAGCACTTTATAATTTAAGGGGTACCTCATCTAACTTTACCTTGCATAATGTTAGGCGAGCGCTACCTGACAGTTATATTTTAATATCTTCTGAAAGACTTATTTAAACTTCCGCATAAGGTATTGATAAGGATGAGGATGAGAACAGGCATATTCTTCGTCTTCGTTAGTTAGAATCTAGAGGTCCATCCCTGGTCTCATCATCCATTTTGGGAAATGGCTTAGTCTAAATCAACCAACCAACCAGCTTCTTATTCTTAGGCAACTGAACAGAGAGAGAGAGAGAGAGAGAGAGAGAGAGAGAGAGAGAGAGAGAGAGAGAGAGAGAGAGAGAGAGAGAGTTGACTTGGATCATGACACCTATAACTATTGCAGTAAATATGGAGTTCATCTCACATTTACAAATGGGACAGTCATAACCATTGAATTCTTCACACTACAGTAAGCAATTTACACTCTGGCGCTAAGTAAAAGCTCCGTCCTTTATCAGTGACACAAATTCTATCCATCACGAGTGGAAAAGAGTGCAATAATCAAGGTGGAATTTGCCGGATATGTTTTCCCTATATCATTTATTCACTTGTGCAGTTCACAAGCTCTCCTTCCAAACTTCAAAAACATTGTTACTGAAACTTTTCCATTCCCGTCAGATTATATAGCAAGATCAATTTTGTGTTGTCAAGCTGAAGTCGGGGTTAATGTTTAACAAACGGCTGGTCCAGTTTTGTGTTTGATCAGTGACAAGTACGATTTAGACCTCAGTATGGCAAGCCTGATGAATTTTTTTTTTTTTTTTTTGTCCTACCATACAAAAAGACCATTTTCATTCTAACGTAACGCAAATCTAATTAGAATCAAGGTCTTACCATATGATAAATCGAATCTTCTATCCAGTGTGATTTACGTCTTTGTATATGGCAATCCAATTTTTTCCTGATTACATGGCACGAATGATTGCATGTCTCAACGTGTGGAAAGTACAATTTTTTCTTACCTCGTAGAATTCCGTTTCTAACTCCCCATATGGCAAGATCAGTTTTCAGTCAAATTTTTTTCCCGTATCATATAAATATCTCCGCTCACATTGCAATCCTATCACGTTTCATGTCTTACTATATGACAAGCCTAATCTTATGTTTGACTGTTATGGCACTTATAGTTTTGTGTTCTATTTACGGCAAATCCATATTTATTTATGATCATATATTTGAGCTATATTATCATGCTTTGTCACAATTCAAGATTAAATTTGTGACTTGTCATAATGCAAATCCCATTTTCGTGTCTGTTTTAATGGACAGACGAATTTCAGGGACTTACACATGGAAGGTTCCAGGTTATATTTTTCATATGGCAAGTCATTTTATATCTGTTCAGTTTTTTCCTCTGTTAATCCGATTTTAAGTCTTATAGTTCGCACTTATAGGAAGTAATAAGGCAAATAAAAATTTACATCTGATAACTTGGTAATCATGGCTTTGTTTCCCTGTGCCAAAAGTCAAGTCTTTGCATAATGTGAAAAGTCCATATTATATCCAGTTTAAAGCTTGTTCTTTTCGTATAGCAATAAGGCCACCCCGACGAAACTTATATGACAAGATGATGTCAGCCCTCACGGGAAATCTGAATTTGTCCCCGATACGTGAATTTTTTAAGCCGAAAGAAGATACATTACTTTTAATGTTTACACTTATGCACCTGCATGCATATGCTAAATATTGTGAGAAATTGATTACAACTCAAAAATAAAAATAAAAAAATGCACGAACACAATTTCGGTTTCCAGGTCATAAATTTGAATTCAAATAAATTTCCACCTACAGGAGCAGAGCTTTTAATAAATTTCCAACCATGGGAGCAGAACTTTTAATAAATTTCCACCTACAGGAGCACAGCTTTTAATAAATTTCCACCTACAGGAGCAGAGCTTTCAATAAATTTCCACCTACAAGAGCAGAGCTTTTAATAAATTTCCACCTACAAGAGCAGAGCTTTTAATAAATTTCCACCTACAGGAGCACAGCTTTTAATAAATCTCCACCTACAGGAGCACAGCTTTTAATAAATTTCCACCTACAGGAGCAGAGCTTTTAATAAATTTCCACCTACAAGAGCAGAGCTTTTAATAAATCTCCACCTACAAGAGCAGAGCTTTTAATAAATCTCCACCTACAAGAGCAGAGCTTTTAATAAATCTCCGCCTACAAGAGCAGAGCTTTTAATAAATATCCACCTACAGGAGCACAGCTTTTAATAAATTTCCAACCACGGGAGCAGAACTTTTAATAAATTTCCACCTACAGGAGCACAGCTTAATATTTCCACCTAAGCTTTTAATAAATTTCCACCTACAGGGCAGGCTTTTAATAAATCTCCACCTACAGGAGCACAGCTTTTAATAAATTTCCACCTACAGGAGCACAGCTTTTAATAAATTTCCACCTACAAGAGCAGAGCTTTTAATAAATTTCCACCTACAGGAGCAGAGCTTTTAATAAATTTCCACTGGCAGAGCAGAGCTTTTAATAAATTTCACACCTGCAGGAGCAGAGCTTTTAATAAATTTCCACCTACACAGGCTTTTAATAAATTTCCCAGAGCAGAGCTTTTAATAAATTTCCACCTACAGGAGCACAGCTTTTAATAAATTTCCACCTACAGGA
>NC_089761.1:18135643-18195643 GCF_040412425.1 Macrobrachium rosenbergii
ATGATGATGCTGATGACGATTAAGAACTAGGCGTTCATGATGATGCTGATGATGATGGAAGAATTGAGTAGGTCTTATGATGATGCTGATGACGCGATCAAGAACTAGGCCAGCAGGGCCTGAGAATGACGGCGATAACTAAGAACCAGCGAGTACGATGAGTTGACGATGATAACCAAGAAAGGCGAGTAACGATGATGCTGATGACGATGATAAGAACCAGACCGATGATGCTGATGACGATGATAACTAAGAACTAGGCGAGTAGCTTTGATGATGATGACGATGGTTAAGAACTAGGGGTGAGTAGGTCTTATGATGATGCTGAATCCGCGAGTAGGGCGCTGATGATGCTGATGACGATGATAACCAAGAAAGCGAGTAGGGCTTGGATGATGCTGATGACGATGGTAACTAAGAACCAGGGTGAGCAGGCCTTGGGATGATGCTGAATTTAGGTGAGCAGGCCTTGATGATGATGCTGATGAGTGATAACTAAGAACCAGTGAGTAGGGCTTATGGACATGATGCTGATGACGATGATAACTAAGAACCAGGGGTGAGTAGGGCAAATGATGCCAGCGACGATGATAACTAAGAAGGGTGATTAGGCTTATACATTGATGACGAAATACAACTAGGTCTTCGATGATAAGATGACGATGATAACTAAGAACTAGTGAGTAATCTTGATAAGATGACGATGATAACCGGTGGGTGACCAGGGATGATGATTTGACGATGATAACCAAGAACTAGGTGATAGGGGGCTGATGACCTCATGACAATGATAACTAAGAACTAGGCGAGTACTTGGTGATGAAATGACGATAAAAAAGAAAGCGAATTGATGATGCTGATGAAATAGAACCAGGCGATATTAGATAATGCTGATGACAAATAAGAACCAGGCGAGTAGGGCTTATGATGATGCTGATGACGATGATAATCCAAGAACTGATGGAAATGATGTGGGTTCTAAGAACAGTGAGTAGGGCTTATGATGATGTGATGACGAGATAACTAAGAACTAGGCGAGTAGGGCTTATGATGATGCTGATGGATGATAACTAAGAACCAAATGATGATGTGATGACGTAAACCCTTATGATGATGCTGTGACGATAATAACTAAGAACCAGGCGAGTATGATGATGCTGATGACGATGATAATAAGAAAGGCGAGTAGGGCTTGTAATGATGATAACTCTAGGAGTAGGACCAATGATGCTGGTGACGATGATAACTAAGAACCAGGGCGAGAGGCTTATGATGATGCTGATGACGATGATAACTAAGAACCATTAGGGCTTGGTGATGATGCTGATGACGATAATTAAGAACCAGGGCGAGAGGGCTTGGTGATGATGCTGATGACGATGATAACTAAGAACCAGGCGAGAGGGATGATGATAACCAAGATGGAGCAGGGGGATGATGATGGGATGACGATGATAACCAAGTGAACCAGGGTGAGTAGGGCTTTGATGATGCTGATGACGATGATAATCCAAGAACTACGAGTAGGGCTTATGATGATACTGACGACGATAATAACTAAGAACAGGCGAGTAGGGCTTATGCGATGATGCTGATGACGATGATAACTAAGAATTAGCGAGTAGGCTTATGGGATGATGATGTGACGATGATAATGAATTCAGGCGAGTAGGGCTGATGATGCTGATGACGATGATAACTAAGAACTAAGATGATGCTGATGACGATGATAACTAAGAACTAGGCGAGTAGGGCTTATGATGATGCTGATGACGATAATAACTAAGAACTAGGCGAGTAGGGCTTATGATGATGCTGATGACGATGATAACTAAGAACTAGGCGAGTAGGGCTTGTAATGATGATAACTAAGAACTAAGTGAGTAGGGCTTATGATGATGCTGATGACGATGATAACTAAGAACTAGGCGAGTAGGGCTTATGATGATGCTGATGACGATGATAACTAAGAGAACTACGAGTAGGGATGATGATGCTGACGGGCAAGAAGTGGGGCTTTGATGATGCTGATGACGATGATGATCAAGAGGCGAGTAGGGCTTGGTAAATGATGATAATCAAGAACTAAGAGTAGGGCTAGATGATGACGATGATAACTAAGAACTAGGTGAGTAGGGCTTATGATGATGCTGATGACGATGATAACTAAGAACTAGGCGAGTAGGGCTTATGATGATGCTGATGACGATAATAACTAAGAACTAGGCGAGTAGGGCTTATGATGATGCTGATGACGATGATAACTAAGAATTAGGCTAGGGCTTGTACGATGATGATAACCAAGTGAGGGCTTATGATGACAGACGATGATGATGAACCAGGGGTGAGTAGGGTTTATGATGATGATGACGATGATAACTAAGAACTAGGCGAACTGATGGCGACGTAAGAACCAGGCGAGTAGGGCTTATGATGATGCTGATGACGATGATAACTAAGAATTAGGCGAGTAGGGCTTGTAATGATGATAACTAAGAACTAAGTGAGTAGGGTTTATGACGATGCTGGTGATGATGACAACTAAGAATTAGGTGAGTAGGGCTTATGATGATGCTGATGATAACTAAGAACTAGCAAGACATCAAGAAGATTTCATGCGTCATCCAGAAATCAGAAGATGTTGAAGACTTAACGAAGACTAAAACTATTATCGTACTCGCACATCAGATAACTCTCAGCGGATATCCAATAACGCTTAGGTAGCCAAAAATATTTAAAAAGGTATAACAAAAAATTTAATTTTTGTCCTTCCGGTCTATAAAAAAGACGAATGATGTTTAGACAGCTAAGATCGGAGTTAATCTTCAAACTTATAGACAAGAAACCTTGTAACTAATATCTTTCAATTTGTGCCATTTATAACTGTAATATTACTTTCATAATTATTCGCTTAGAAATATAAGGACTATGGTAACTCACGCAGGACAAGCCTTGAGGTTTATAGCTGATTTTCGAAAAATATGTTTTACAAATTCTTACTAATATTATCCAAAACTAATAGGTAATATTAATCATAACTTTTGCATCAGACTTGAAAAAAAAAAAAATAAAAAGACGAAATTCGAGTAACATGGTTTTACCGCAGCATTGTTTCAGAATACTCAGTATAAATAAGTATGCTCACTCATACTTATTGGAGGGGTGGGTATAGTTCTCAGCTAGCACGCTGCTGACCCAGCGTTCGATTCCCCGACCGGCCAATGAAGAATTAGAGGAATTTTTTTCTGGTGATAGAAATTCATATCTCGTCATAATGTGGTTCGGATTCCACAATAAGCTGTAGGTCCCGTTGTTAGGTAACCAATTGGTTCTTAGCCAAGTAAATTACATCTAATCGTTCGGGCCAGCCTTAGGAGAACTGGTAATCAGCTCAGTGGTCTGGTTAAACTAAGGTATACTTAACTTTTCAGTCATACTGATGCGTCCAAACTTGAGAACTGAACTTGCTGTACAGCACTGGCGAGCTTCATGGGTTCACTAGCTGTTCTTTAGGCGACGAAAGTGTCGTCCACATATGTGGCATATATTCTTAGTGTCTGAAAGTTTTTCCATCCTCCACAGTGACCATGCACATATTGGCTATTGGCAAAGAATTCAGTGGGGTGATCCCATCGTCACTGTGTCCACTTGCCGGAAGAGTTCTCCCTGTGGGTTGATTTACATTAAGCCGGTCTATGCCAGCAGAGGCCCTTGTCCTTCTTGTCGGCATGTAGATTAATAAATAGAGCAATAAAGCAGCAGTTTAGGCTCTTTCTTTAGGATTAGACCTTCCCTGGTGATTAAGGTTACGAAAACTGGAAAAGTGATGTCGCAAAATAATTGACGCCAAAAGTGCACCAGCTATTATTAATGAGATATAGTCCAGGAGCCAAGGGGTGTTTGCATGCATGAATGGGCCAGAAAATTACCTGCTTGATTTAGTTAGAGGATCCACTGGGACACCTTTTTAGCGAGGGTAGACATCCAGAAACCCTGCAGTTATCGTGTTATTCGGGGTTTTCTTTGAATTTCATGAAATCAAAATAACTCCTTTTTTTTACGTGTGTTGGTTACGTAAATTGCAATAACTCAGCAATGAAATGGTCTACAGAGCTCGTTCACCTCTCAAAATAAAGCTTAAAGAATGATCTATTCAATTAATACGAGCACAATAAGATTGGTCAATACCCAAGGTCACAAGAGGTCAAAGGATGATCTTTTCTGATGAGAAACTAAAATCTATGACTTTTTAGATCTAAATATTTGTGAAAAATAGGCGAATAAATTGAACATTTATTGCTTTTACGTTCTGGTTAGGTGCGCCATAGGCAAGTTTTTGAAATTAGTTGAAAACTTGTTTACTTATTTTAACCTTATTTTAACCCGTGTAGCAATCAATAAAAGGAATATATATCGGATCAACATACTGAGGCACAAGAGATATAGGCTGTAATTTGTATTCTTAGTAAGGGTAATGAAGATGCAAAAAATTAATCAGTCCAGTTTATTCGATGTTCTCTATTCATATATTGTTCATTTAAAATTTTGGGAACCTAATTTTTTTTTTCAGTGAAGAATTTCTGACTGGCATCAAAGTCACCAACCTTAAGTAGTGCTTGCGATCCCAAGAAATGCATAATCTGCCAAAAATCTGATGATAAATGTGAAACTACCAACACAGAGTAATAAGAGCGTTAACGCATGTTACTAACGAATGTTATAAACAGTCTACCCTCAAGAAAACACTGGATAAATTCTAGGTATAATGAGGCTCATCTAAAATAGCTGACCCTATTACATCCAGCAAATGGCGGCAGCACAGATTGAACATTTGGAGATGAAGCTTCCAGTCTCCTTCACGGTCTGCCCTAATCAAGTCCTTTAGAACAGCCACCATTCTGACAAATTGGTCCCATAAAGTAAAAATCTCTGTGCTGCACTACTCTGACTTCTAAATTGTCGAAGTCTTCGACCATGACTTCTGAGTTTGACATAAATGCCTCCCAATGAACCTTGCTATCCTCCCTCTTCTTTTCTGCTACAGAGTTTTTCAATAGTACTACTCAGTGCCTTCCACTTTGATGAACTCTGCCCACTGTAGCCTTTGTATACACTCAGAGAGCATGAACAAACCTTCAATGACCTTTATAATGATCCATCAAGAACTGATCTTACCACATTTTGGCCAAAACACTTTAGACTCCTCTACCAATATCGTTGTGCCTCCACTGCCGTTATTAATGAACTTTCTTATTGCCCCCATGACTGCCTTAATCATATGAAAGGAGCCCAGACATAACACCACGTTATCAAATTCAAATGGTTTGCTCATGATGATTTCACGGGCAATGCAATACACCCCCCTCATCACATACCAGAAGCAAGTGTGTTTGGTCTAGATGGCTCAAAACAATCTGGATTTTTTAATGCTATGTAAACTGTGCCATATTCCACAACAGAGTGGGGAAGGACTGGCAGGAAACCTACAACCTTCTGACACTCTGACACCCATTCTCATCAGTAATAAGAGAGTTAAAGGCACTCCAAGAGGGCATTGTTTGGTCCATAGTTTTCTTTAATACCTTCTGTCATACATGAAAGATCCATTCAACTAATACTCCAAGTTATGTCCTTCCTACGGACACTTTTTTCCATGTGATCTGTCTATTTTATACAGCTCTGGAACTACGTAGGTTGTTGGAAGGCTTGACTTATTAGCAGTTTTCGTACAAGGAAACAAAGCCTGACAACCCAAGTCTTGTGTGAATTGTCACTCTCTCTGTAGGTGACACCTGTCTCTGATATCGTAGGCTTACTATTCAGTCACTCCCTGAAGTTTGTCCTGCACGAAAATCATAACAGTGTCATGACTTCCTATGCCAGATAGTGTTGCTTCCTCATGATCAAAATTGTCAAAGACCCCTAACGTGAAGCTTGGTGGGTTGAAATGACTTGGAAGTGGGACCTGACCCTAACTTGCTTCTGTAACAAATGATGGCATATCAGAATGTTAGCGGAATAGCTCATCATAACTAATTGCCAGTCCAAACCTATTTTGACTAGAGATAAGCGTTTTTGACCTACACACATTATAAATAGCTTCAGAGTTCAGTATATGCAAAGGGGTTCGCTGTTTACTATTATTTACGATATAAAAGATGACTTGATACACAGATACAGTAGTACTTCTTCATCTTGGAAGATCTATTGTAACTCTCCCCATAAATTTCAGGCTCACCATCAACAATATTATAACTGTGTAAAATATCAATATCAGAAAGAGCTGAGAAAAAGTCTGCAACGTCACTGAGAATCATCATGTCAGAATATACTTTCTCCAGTGCATTGGCATCACAAAGCCTGCCATTCAGCTCAAAGTCTTCGTTAAGGATACAATTTCTCAACATGATACCACACTTTCTTAATGTTTCGCTATCCAACGACCTTTCACTTCTCTCTGGCTCTTTCTCAACTGCACTTGACTTGAAAACAGTAGTAGGTTTTTTTTTAAACTGGTTGGGACAAAAATGAGACATCCCTACCATACATGTGGGGATTAGGTACATTGTCCCATCCTTCAGCGTGTACTCAAAATGAGTTTGATCATTACTCCGCGTCATTACAATTAACTTGGAAATATGTCAGGTGATAGCATCTCCTGGAGTTCAAGCCTGGTTTTAAATCTTTCATAAAATTTTTAAAGATATACTTGCTGGCCACTTACTGGGATAATGATTCAATTATGCTTTCTTCTCCTTTCTGATGCTGTTACGAATACTGTACACTGGCCGTGGCAGTAAAGATCTGCTCCAACTGGTGGTATTCGCACCTGCAAGTCGGAAGTTCGCAAACGCACCGATCCTGAAGCATCGTAGCTACCTGGAAGGAACGATCTGTACCCGTCCTTTTCAGAAATCCTCGTTTTATCATATACGCTGTTGTGTTTTGAATTCCCGCAAAAGACATATTTTGTAAAAACTTGCTAACATTAGCTGGCAGAGATGCAAATCCTGAGAATCCGCCAGAACTTGTACTCGTTGTTGAACAGAGGCTGAGCTATCCGCTGTGGAACGAGCAGCAATATCTGTGGAGACTTTGGCTTAACTGCTTGAGCTTCATCCAGGTTTTGAGAGGTATACTGTATATGGCCATTTCCTGCGTTATTAACATGGTATAAGAATTTGCTTTTGTCCACTTGCTTCAGTCTTTCAAAAATTACGTCCCCTCTCATTTACGCTACTTCAATTATACGTGTCCTGACATTCTCTGTGCTGGTAGTTTCACATTTATCATAAGAGTTTTGGCAGATTATGCATTTCTTTGCATCGCAAGAGCCACTTGAGCATGGTGACTGTGATGCCTTTAAGTTTTTCTATGGTGAGCCAAAATCAGACATTCTTCACTGAAAAAAAATTAGGTTTCCCAAAATTTTAAATGAACAATATATGAACAGAGAACATAGACTAAACAGGATTGATTAATTTTTTGCATCCTTACTGCCCTCCCTAAGAATACAAATTACGGCATATATCTCTTATGCCTAAGTATGTTGATCCAGTATATATTCCTTTTATTGATTGCTACGGGTTAAAATAAGTTAAGTTTTTCCAACTAATTTCAAAAACTTGCCTATGGTGCATCTAACCAGAATGTAAAAGCATTAAATGTTTAATCTATTCACCCATTTTTCACAAATATTTAAATATGAAAAGTCATAGATTTTTGTTTCTCATCAGAATAGGTCATACTTTGATCTCTTGTGACCTTGGGCATTGACCAATCTTATTTGTGACCTTGGGTATTGACCAATCTTACTGTGCCTGTATCCATTGAATAGAGCATTCTTTAAGCTTTATTTTGAGAGGTGAACGAGCTCTGTAGACCATTTCATTGCTGAGTTATTGCAATTTACGTAACCAACACACGTAAAAAAAAGGAGTTATTTTGATTTCATGAAATTCAACGAAAATCCCGAATAACACGATAACTGCCGGGTTTCTGGATGTCTACCCTCGCTAAAAAGGCGTCCCAGTGGACCCTCAAACTAAATCAAGCAGGTAATTTTCTGGCCTATTCATGCATGCAAGCACCTCTTAGCTCCAGGACTAATATATACATACATACATATGTACATACAATACATACATATATGTATATTATATATGTATGTATTATATATAATATCCATGTATATATACATATGTATATATATATAAATATATATATATATATATATATATATATATATATATATATAGAGAGAGAGAGAGAGAGAGAGAGAGAGAGAGAGAGAGAGAGAGAGAGAGAGAGATCTAAGAATATTACAGTTTCTAATAAAATAGTCAATCATGCATAGAAATAAAAAAATATATGATCTTCCTTCATGAGCTTGACATTCTACCAACTTCAGACTGGAATATCAAAGGTGAATTAAACACACGTGTAGAGATATATATCAGTTTAATTATATAAGAGTCTTTACACCAAATGTACATAATTGTAGCAGGTATTCTAGTCTCTTGCTAAAAAGCCATTTTTTTTTTCGTCTGAAAGAACGCTGGCTTTCGGAGACTGAGCAAAAGGGTCTTTTACAAATTTCAACTTTTCCATTCTCGTAATGATATTCTTTTTTTATTCATTTTTTTGAAGATTTTAATCTTAACTTATCATCTCAATGCATTGCAGAAGATGGCTGGTGGATACAGGGGCAGGACATTTTCTGTTTAATCTCGATAGAATATTATCAATGTGACTCGAGACATACTTTGCGAGAAGCTGATCGCTCGCACCCAGGAAGGTGGGTCCTTACAATCTCGATTGGTCAACGGCCACCAATGTGGTCTGCTAAGACCAATCAGCATTTATTTATACTTGAGAGGTGATTAATGGATGAATATGCAAATTCTCAAGGGACAAATCCGTCGACATAAGCTCTTCAACAACTTCCTCGGCTTCCTGAGCACGAGCCTTTTGTTTCTCTGCAAGCATTCTCCAGAAGTAAATAAACAAAAAGACTTGGAGTTTTGAAGCATTTGAAAGCACATCTTTCTTTCAGGTGTTGTCAACAAGTAAACAATAAATAATATAATCTATAAATAGTATAAACATAATGTACAGAGACATGTCGCAGTAACACAAACACAGGTCAAACTATCCAAGATTCTGGCATGTCAAATAATCGTCTAACTTCAAACAATAAACAACTTCGGAGAGTATTCGGTTAGGTAGAATGAAAAATCAACAATATTTGCAGCCTATTACTCTTTCATTATTAAAATAAAATCTCCCTAAATAAGATATTCATTATTTTGTGGCAAAGGACCGATTCAAGCGCCGGTGAGCGCTGCCTCGCAACCACTCGTCCAGTTTCCTCCAAGTTTTCGCTCAACGGTAATATTGTTGTCACATTTGAAGCTCGAGTAAGACGATACTATGTAAAAGGTCCGGTTACATGATATCAGGGCAGTTTGATTCAGAGCTTAAACTGGATAGGCAGATGCGACCCAGCGTCCACGGCATTCGCTATATATTATTTTACAAAACGATAATAGCAGTCATAACAACCAAGGAAGTGAGAACCTTGTACATTTAATGTATGTCAATGAAGAACCTTTCTCACATACTGTTTTTGTTTTATTTCAGAAAGCTTTCACTGAAGTACACCAAACCTGCTTTATTTCACAACATTCATGTACTTTTTTTATTTTTTTAATCAGGGAAACCAGGCGTGCCTTCTCTCAAGCGCAAGACGCTCTGAAGCAGCTCATTCCAACCGCGTGTTTTCGATCACTGGAAATTAGGAGCGAGGTGACGCAGTGTTCGGTGGAGAAATCCGAAATCTGGAAAATGAATCTTGAGTCTCTCACATGTTAGAAACACAGGCAGCATGTTGATTATTCCTCTGGCTTATATCCGTCGAATTTCAGAAGGGAAAAAATAAACCTTCCAGGCCAAACGTAAGTCATACGTTGCAATGATAGCTGTTTTCAGGCGTCCCTTCCAACTTGCAGAGTACACCTCCCAATTTACCTTGCTAACTGTAAACCGAATGGTTTGTAAAGCACGGAAAGACACGGACAAACGTGAAATTTGGACTGAAATAAAAAAAACTAATACTCAAATGGCGGTTTGAATTTCTAAAGAGCAGGAACACAGTGATTAATGTAAATTCAGCTCATAATTACAATTTATTAAATAAGAACTACAGACAAGCTGATTCCGATTACATTATTTCAAAGTTATGAAACGAGAAATATAAGAAATATTTTCTTCATTTTCTGCAAATATATCCAATTTTTATTAGTATATTCAGATCATAAAGAAATAAGTCAATTATTAATCAAAACACATGTTTTGTGCATAATTGATTACCTGAGAATTCCACCAGAATTTTAGAAATGAATATTACTTAAAATTCACTGGTTTTCAAGAGAGATATGAATATCTTTCCGGACAGCACAAACAGCGAAGAAAGAGGTTGAATAATGGCATTAGTAGAAAATAAGAAATAGAAACAATCTTCAGTCTTGCAAGAATAAATAATTTGTTGGTTCTCTGTTCCCTTTTTCCTCAAAATCTACGGTAAAAAAAAGGTAACCAAAGATAAAAAGAAGAGTGAAAGGCGAAATGCCTTCTCAGTCTCACTTCCACTACCTTTTTTTTTTTTTGTTCTAAGTCACCCCTTTCTGCCTCGAATTGGATTCACGTCTGTCACTGAGGTCATTTACTTCGGATGCATCAAAATACATGCTTTGCTAATTTGGCAAGAGGGGATGAGTACGAAGGAGAGATAAGCAGTAGGTAATAGTCCTATCGCCACCACGAGCTTCCTTCCATTTTGTTTTCTCTCTGACGTGAAACCCCGGTAGAATGAGGTGGCGAGTATGAGGGAGTACAAGGGTAAATGAGAATGACAGGAGATTCTGGGCTCCGGCAGGTTCTGACTGTCTGTCTGTCTGTCTGTCTAGGAGTTCTTGTGCCGAGTCTCTGAACCAAGGCAGCCAGCCACTTATCTCTCTCCAGGATGCTTTTGTATTGCTCATCCTTCTGGAGGAGATTCGCCCTTGAGTGCCTTCGCTCGAGAGTCCACAGAACGTATCGGAGGGAGAGGAAAAGTCGCGAAATGGTTTTGCTTTTTGGAGATGTAGACCGTTGTCACTAGAACGATCGGCTACGAATATAAAATAGACAACATGTTCCTTTTTTCTCTTACCAATCAGAATAAGAATCGCTCACAATCAACATTTCGTCGCTGACATTGGCGTTAACGAGACAGCAAGTACTCCGATCAATCAGTCGGTTAATTTCATTGGCAACTTTTTAAATTAATGGCTTGTTTCCTACCAGACAGGTAGGATTTATCATTATCATAAGTTATATGTACCATTCCTAGTAAGGAAAACTGACATCGGTATGACATTCGATAAAATACAATGATTCCCTTTTCTTTCACTTAGGTAACCCTTCCATCACCTTGAAGGCGGGTTACTTTACTTGGCAGGTTGCTTGTGGGATGGGTTCACTCAAGACGGTTAAGAAAATCGGATGCAGTAACTTAGCACAGAAACTGGATCTCTCCAGAATCTCACAAGTGGACACAAGGCCTGAATATTGGTTCACATAAGGAACAGCAGTTCCTCAGAAGTCGAGCCAAGTTTGACCTAGATCAACTTCTTTCCGTGAAAAAAAAAAAAAAAGAATACCAAGGTGTCACTGAACATTTTGTTATTGTGTCAGTTCAAGCTCCAGGAAGTCTTGTATGGCGTCACTGGTTTATCTACAGCCACTGCTACAAACGACAAGCCGATTTCCTTGGGGTCTTCAGCCAACTCACCAATTTTTTTTAACGTAAAAAAGCACTTCAGAATGTAAGTCGACAGCAGAAATTGAGACTTATATAAAATAGCAAAAATCATGCGAAAGTAGTCAGTTGCTAGGGTCGATAAATGTACAGTTCCGTGGCCACTGATTATCAGCCTTCGAGCCGTGGTCAATAAGGCTCAAAACTACATAAGAAAGGACTGTGATAGTCGGTGGTCAAGTATCAAAATAGAGTCATGTTTTGTTGCTACTCTCTGCAACCTAGTTTAGAGAAGATAACCAATCCATGCCACTGAAGACATTACAAGAGGTGCATTATAAGCCAATATGATTCTGCAATTCCAACTTCGAGTTATCAATATGATAATAGTTGACAAAACCTTTGACTCTAACTGCACGGCTTATATGTTGAATATGTTCTCTGAATTTGGCTGGCTCTTAAATAACAGCAGGACAGCAGCTGTACTGCTGCAAATAGATAGGACAATAGATGTGCTAAGCTCATAGGACCACGGTCACTCTTTTCCACCTAAGCATGAATCAGTAGCAAAGCAGTTCTCAACATGCAGTTGTTAGACAGGATCAATTGACGCTAGATAGTAACGATATCTATTTGTCACTGGATAAGGTACCAGTAAGAGTCTGCTGATTATGGAGTTTACTGAAATATGATGATGGAGACTTGACCTGTGATATCGACGTTTGCTGTCAAGAAGGCTGGTCCTCAAGCCGTTGGCTTGTTTACCTTCCACGAGATATTACAAGGAGCCATAGAAAAGCCAATGTGATAGTTATATTCAAGACTGTCTTTCAATCCCTTTTTCTCTCTTTCGTCTCTGACAATCGACTCAAAGAAGGTTTTCCAAACCGTTTCTCTTCGACTTCACTGCAAATAACTCTTCTCCACAAATCCTGTAGGCCTGCTGAAACCAGCATGCGGCATTTGCAACTCGATGAAATGGCTCTGGTGGCAGATGTGTTCAGCCTCATCCCAAGCTCAGCACAGCACAACTGGATGCGCGACAGAGAAGAGGAAGAGAGAGAAAAGAGCTGATAATTGGTAGACCGCTGATTATCATATGAACGACCCGGTGATCAACCAGAGGCCATAAATTTCTCTACAACATGCCAGTGATGGCATTCTGATTAGATACAGGAAGTTCAGATCGCCAACAGCTTCCAAATTCACTCCGAAGGACAGAAGGTCTGCGACTGAGGCTATACTACTTGTCATTGGATACTCACTACACACTTTTTTTTCCAAGCAAGAATTCCGGTATACAGTGAATGGCGTATTTCCCATTTTATTGTAGAAATAGAAGTGAGTTCATTACATGGCTCATCCATATTAATTATGCTAGGGCTTTAACCATATACCGAAACACTCGAACCAATGGTAATTGTTGGCATCTTTAAGAAGTGGTCATGGCATTTCCAGTGTTTGCACTTCTTTCTCTCCAAACACTGTACAAGTCAGGTTTTCCAGTAATGCATGACTCTAACACAGCTGACAATATCACACATTTAAAACAAAATCTTTGGTATTGTTGGCAGCATCAAGGAGAGAATCAGTCCCTTGACATTAAAACTAAAACACAACCTAATACGATCACAAGAACTTTGGATTTGTTGCTTTTCTCCATCATCAATCCTTATAAAAAAACATTTTTTCTTAATAAATTCGCAGCTTCATTAAAACCTCTATGTATAAAAAAATGTTCTATGGTTATCCTAAGTTGCTGTAAATCATAAGTGATTAATATCACTACACTGATTTACTCCATATTTGATTAACTCATTTCCTGAAGATACATTTGGATTGAGAAACGGCTGATATTACCATGCAGCTTCCTTCATGTTGCATACCAAATTTTATTTGAGAGAGAAAAAAAAAAACAAAACTCACAGTCAGCTGCACTGTATTCAGATTATCGAATAGGCGACATAGATATCAAAGGGATGTAAAGAAAATATAAGACAATATCATTAATCTTACAGAGGCTGCACAGGCAATGGCCAAGAGATTATTACTTACTTCTTACTTTTGGTCATAAAAAAGTATACAGTACTGTACTTCATTACCAACAGAATAACTGATATACATACTGTTATTTTTGCATACATATTCTCTGCAAAGGCAGCTGCTTTCAAATAGTGACTATGCAGCGAACTTTTCTTCAAAGGAAAAAATTCCTCGTTCATATAAATTATTTTTTTTAACTAGGTATCCAAAAACCTCTCCTCATTTATGACAAAAAAGTCATTCTTTCATAAAGTCTTTAGAGTCATATGGTTGCAAAAGATTTCTTTCAGGTAGTCTTGACTGCACACACATCAGTCTGTTATCAAATTGCCATTACAGCTTCATGGCAGCACTTTCTTTTCCAAACTGTTACTTCATCTGGTTCTTTCCACCGTTAGATACTATGTCACTTTACTTGCTATTCTATTGTCCCGTATTCTGGGCTTATCTAGGGTAAGTTGTGACTCACCAGCTGAAGCTGAGTTTTCTTTCTGCAGGTAATCAAAGGGGAGGAGCTCAGGTTAGGTAACAGTTCTTTTGACAAAACATTGAATCAACAACCCTGACTGAACCAGCAACCAGGTAAACCAACACTGCTAATATTTAGGGAACCTAGAAGACTTGCCACACTTGTTCCATGCTTTCTAAAAACAACACGAATACCTTTACTTTGGCTTGAAGAGACACTTCTGAGCTCACGAGAGACAGAGGTGTGGACTCGGTTATGACTGGACAGAGGTTTATCTTTAAAGGGGTGTAAATGCCCTGGAAGACATAGAGGGCAGTTCTGGAAGGCCCGAAGCCTGTCCCAGATTTGTTTTACGTTTAATTTCTCTAGTCTTTATATTCAATAACCCTTCCAAAGGTTTTCTTCTTGTCGCCATACGATTGATTTACGTACTGCAAACTACGTCAACAACCCATTCCTTACTACATTCTCCAGTGGGCCATGCCTAACTCTTTAACTCTCCCTACAGCATTCTAATCTACTTTCTAGGTTCCTCAGTGCCTCCACCAGAGCTGCTGCTGCTGCTGACCTTGTTCTTTCCTAAACAACAATTAACAAGCAGTAATCCTACAAACAGTGTGCGTTATACATTCTCAACACATTTCAAGCTGCAGTCTGCTGTGGTGCCTGAGGTACTGCCAAGGGCACGACCTGCTGCTGTTGGACCACTGTCTGTTGGGTGAGGACGACCTGCTGCTGTTGCTGCTGTCCACAGGCCTTCAGTTCGGTGAATACTTCAGTGAAGAAGGAAGGTTCTGCGTTAATTCTGAGCATGGAGGAGCTCAAGGTGTTGATGATGAAGAGACATCTGTCCCAGAAACGGTCCTTGTCCTCCTCCACTAGGAAGGGCTTGAGAGGGTAAGATATCTCGTTACCCATGTAAGAGTAGGAGAGGTACAGGCAGGTGAGGACGACGGCCTGCAATTCGTGTTCACTGTGGACCTCTTCGTTGACGAGCTCGCGCACCAGCATGTACACAAACACCACATTGGCTGGATTGATGAACGCAATGTCCTGAAAAGAAGGAAAGATGGTTCAGAGACAGATCTTGTAAAGGGGGAAAAATATAGTGTATGACATAAATATACTTATTCATTAATCATGCAGGAGGTAGTCAAGCTTTCAAAGCAAAGCTGAAATTATAAACTAACAATATCATAAAACCATTCTCATAAGCGTATCTACCAAAAGACCTATGTCTTGATCCATTTTTCCAATAGCAAATTCTCCATTAAATTCTTTTCTATACTTTATGAATATGTAAATTCAACAGTTCAAGGTGAGAGTTAACGAGCACATCATCAAAATTACATAGTATAAGGATGCTATCATATGCTCTTTAATAATTTTACAGTACAAGAGGTGTACCGTTTATAAACTTCTGAACACTGTAACTGAGCCACTAATAACAGGTAATAATGGTCAGTTTACTATTTTTCATAAGGACCAAATTATTCCCAAGAAGTCTTTAAAACCCAAAATCAATAAAAAAAAATTCCAACTAGACATATTCTCTCTCTCTCTCTCTCTCTCTCTCTCTCTCTCTCTCTCTCTCTCTCTCCCGCCGTTTTTTCCAAGACCTTCTGAGAACTGTCAAACCCATCTGCCAATATTGTTTTTAAATTACAGCAACCTTGAAAATGGGCATCTGTTTCGAACAGACTTTTACAATAGGCAACATTTATTGTCCAACACAATGCTTCCTTTCCTTTTTTATTTTTTTTCTGGTATAGTCAACTGATTGTGAATATGATATACGTATCATGTGTTCACATGCACACACATATATATATATATATATATATATATATATATATATATATATATATATATATATATATATATATATATAACACACACACACACACACACACACACACACACATATATATATATATATATATATATATATATATATATATATATATATATATATATATATATATATATATATATATATATATAATATATGAGTGAACTGTTTCACATGAAATATAAGAATATCAAGAGTCAATATCTACTTTAAGGACGTTGCCAGCTTCTGAAAGAAGGGTGCTACAGGTGTGATAACCTTGTCTTTGAACCTACGGTCAAAACAATCGGACTTGGCGTATTGGGGGTCAACCTCCATGGCAGACACTTCCTCTCCGGCACGCAACATTAACGAAGGATGTTACGTAAGCCTGATTTACAAAGCCACTCTATCCTACAGGGTTTAACAGCATTATGCTATTTCGAAAGACAATTTATTTGAAGAATGTATTTCTTATCGTATATCATATCATACTTTATTATTATTATTATTATTATTATTATTATTATTATTATTATTATTATTATTATTATTAAAAAATACTCATAGTAGCAATGGAGAAATAAATCCACAGTTATGTATGGATACACAAGGGGAATCGGAGATTCCCGAAAGCTATTTGTAGAGATTTATTTTTAAATATATGTATCCATACATAACTGTGGTTTTGTTTCTCAATTACTATTATTATTATCATTAATAATTTTATTATTATTATTCAAAAGATGAGCCCTGTTTATATAGAACAAGCCGACAGGAGCCACAGGCTTGAAATTCAAGCACCCAAAGAATATATGCATTGATAACGTGCAAGGAAGTTATTCACTAGCTCATTCCGAAAACATACTAACCTTAGCGTCTACAGCTAACACAATAATGATAATTAATAATTAGAATCGAACAAAGCAAACGAAAAGCTACTGCCTTCCCGAACTTATGAATCAGCAAGAAAGCCGTATGACATCTACCAAACAGAACGCTGAAACCATCACGCGATCGGACTCTTGCAGGAAGTAGAGATATTACCATTTGATATTGATTAGTGGACAACCTTGAATAGAGACGAAGCCAGATCCTGTATAAGACCTCCCCCACACGAACCCCGACCCTATAATTCCCAATTCCCATTGTCACTCTAACATACAGTAGGTTCTGATACACGGGAGGAGGTCAGAGAAGGTCAAGATAAAGCAGAGGTCAACTGATTCACCGATTATACTTTTCTCAATATATCGTTCTCAACTAATGATTATCCACTTCCATATTTGTTTAAACTAGTTTTTAACTACTATCTGATCCACACAGCAGTGCGTTTGCCCTCGCTCTCTCTTTCTCTCTCTCTCTCTCTCTCTCTCTCTCAAGCACACGCACATACGAGCACACATACATATACTCATGGATCCTGTGTAAACCAAAATCAATCTATATCTCCACGTTCGCATAGTTTACCTAGTCTTAGCATTATTAATCGCATTTCTACGTATTTTGTGCCTATATTTTCATTCCTTTACTTATTAGGTATGCACCTGCCTTTTACCAATGTGGCTTTCCATGATAAACTCACATTCCCTGAGTAACAGTAATAAGAAAAGAGGCATTACAGCCTTTATGCATGCAATGACACATAAGCATTTAAATTCCCACGACAAAAACCCAAGAGATCTGACGACTAACAGTCGTAAGCAGTTGGGAGTAAAATGATAATTTCCTGAAGTGTGAATAAAAGAAACAACGTGTAAACACAGAGAGAAGAAAGGAGAGACAGACTTATCAAGGCCCTCCCATCCCTCCCTCTAACCCCCCTCTCTCTCTCTCTCTCTCTCCAGTGGCGTCGCTATGTGAGGGCCCGGGTGGACCAGGGCCCCCTCAGTCAGATGCTTGCCCCCTCTACTGGCGCCCCCCAACAGTTGAAATTCCCTTTGTAGCTTAAACTTTAAGTAGCTGATACATTTGCATTTAGTAAGAGTTGAAAATTATTTGAAAATTGAACTCTATAATTTCAAATACAGGTTTACTAATTACTAATACTATTATTTTCCTTCGTTCACATGGATATATACATTCGAGAATAGTATATTTTACTAATTACAGAATTGGTACATTAGTTTTGTGTAATTTTCTTTGGCCCTCCCAAAAACTATCTTGGCCCCACCTAGGCGCGACCGCCCCCGCCCCACTGATGGAATGCCAGCTACGCCACTGTCTCTCTCTCATATAACGCTGGAGGACCTCTTGGGAAGTGGAAAGTCGATCTTCGATTGAATGCGCACTTGCAAGCGATTGCACCATTCACAGCTCGAATCTTTTTAATCCAAATCAGAGGTTCTCAGATATTTCAGAGCATAATATCAAGATAATGAATTCATCAAAGAGTGCACTCTCGACGGATGATCAAGATTTTTATTTGTGCGGTATTGATTTTTCGGGCCAGAGGAGACTTTTCCTTCAATCTGATTACAATGAGGTATTTTTGGACCCAACTATTACATTCTGTGTTGAAATCCGAACCCATGCATCTGATATTTCTGCGCATTAAAAATAATCCGACATACAAAAATATATTCATTTCTATTATTGACGATCCTCATCAATTTAGCAGACATGCTAGCAGCTAGAGAGACGGAGAGAGCGAGAGGTACACGCCCTTCCCTAGACTTTGCATATTTCATTTTTTTTTTTTTTTTAATATAAAGCAAGGTCTGAAATCCTCCATTTCTCTGTCTTCCATCCACAGGCCATCATCCCGACCCTTCTTTACGACGTCGACTTCAGCTTCAAAACAAAGGCCCCGAAGCCATAGGGACTGAGGGGAAAAGGTCATGCGCGAAGGTCAAGGCAAAGATTATGGGAGCGAAAGGACGTGATGTGAGAGAGGAGGAGCCGTCCTTGCGAAGCTAATAAAGAGGCCACACGTTTAGATAAATCGTTAATTAGAAAATTCTGGCTGCCTGGAAAGTCACGTGACATCCTCATGGTCACTCACACACACACATACACCTCACACACACACGACTGTTTAAATGTGTGAACTTGGTCCTGAAGCTTCTCGTCCGTCGCTGTTTGAGTCTATACGGGACGGTGGACGGATTATCAACTTAAAATTCCCCTTCGGTAACATATATGAAAATATATTACTTCTGAGGTAGACATGAATTGGATATTAAAGGACGTTTGTAGCTATCTGATTGTATATGAATCATGGTGATATATATAAATAGTCATATATATATATATACTATATATATATTTGAATACACAGACATACATACATACATACATATATATATATTATATATATATATATATATATATATATATATATATATATATATATATATATATATATATATATATATATATATATATATATATATATATATATATATACATACTGTATATATATCACGCTGACCAAGAGAGAATCATATGTTCTTATGACTAGTAAAACGTCCTACCAGCTTAAGTGGTAAATAGCAGGCTTAGTTATTCAACTTTCAGAAATCTGTTGCGAGGTCAAGAATTACTATAAAACTAAGACTCACTTTAAATTAGCTGCTAAACGAAGAAAAGTAAAGAAGCTACATTTCATTACTAATTCGCTTTGATGAGATAGAATAAAGCGGTACCACTGTTAAGGAAGGAGAGAGAACAACTGGAGCCAAAGGGATTGAGAGTAGATACGAGTTGCTTGCTGGGGTTTACTTTTTTTTTTTTTTTTACCACATAAGGATGTTTTATTTCAACCCACAGATCTTTTCTATATTCATTTTCATTAATGAAACATGTACACTTTCCTTGTTATACCTGTCCATCTAACATTACACCAAGAACAACAGCTATATATAACCAAAATTATGATAATCATGAAAGCATATTTCCAAGTGAAGAAATCTGCATCCAAAAAGAACCATGGCTTGCGTGCGTCAAGCACATACTCTGAAATAGCTCAGCTGAGTGGGACGTTAAACACAGCTTACAGTTCCATGTGGGTCAGTATCATTTTATTGCGAGTTTTACGCCCACTTTGGGTTAAATGGGAGAGCTGGTCACATGTAACCTAACTTCCATCTGGCAGCCCTTCTAACTTGTGTTAATGGTACTTGGCTATCCTCGCCCCGCGACGGGCAATTGGAAAATATTTTGTCACGCGTTAAGTCTGTGCGAAAATCGACAGTCTTACAAAAGGCTCTGCTAGCCTAACGTAAAGGTATTTATGGCTTTACGCCTCTTCTCGGAAAAGTTTGTTTTGCTGTGGTTAGATTTAGTTGGCCTTGCACCAGCACAAGCTTTTGCTCGACGAACAGTCCGCAATCTGAAAACCCATTTCTTGGTTTTTATCTGACCGACTCATGTTTTGTTATTATCGGTGCAACCTTTGCTACCGTCCTTACTTTACTGCTGTTCCTCGCTTTGTTCTCTGTTTCTCTCTGATAGCTTACACACACACACACACACACACACACACACATATATATATATATATATATATATATATATATATACAATATATATATATATATATATATATATATATATATATATATATATATATATATATATATATATATATATATATATATATATATATATATATATATATTATATATAATCACTCTTAATCATTTCTTTTTAGATAACTAAATTTTCTAAGTCAACCTTGTTAGAATTCCGCTTTCCTTATTACTCGAGAATTCCCATCTAACACTCGACAACCAACTCATGTTTGAGTAGTTACACTTTACTTCCCTATAGTTTCTATAGCTTCTTACAATCATTATTTCAAATAATTTTTTCGAGACTAAAAATTTCTTACTTTTATTTGAGATAACTAAGTATACGTTTTCAATACAAGTACAGAGCAAACGGGGATTTCCTGGAACACCTTTAACTTCCATTTTGACGGCCAAAATCCAAATCCCGTAAATTTGGCAGAAGACTCTTATCCGTGTGAGTCCCCAGTAATCTGGCAACGTCAGTTATCTCTATGAGATAACTGGAACCCGGACTGAATGTCTACTTTTGTGGCTATGCCCGGGGTCCCGGAATTTTTAACCAGGCCCTCCCTACCCATGTTCTACCCTGGATGGTGTCAGGCGCTATCTACCTACCTCAAGAACCAACTAAAAGTCCTGATCTTGGAAAGCCAAACATGAACATGTTTTAATTTCCCTACATTTTTTAATAGTAATTTCTTAAAATAATGCTGAGGAAATATTCTGACCTTGGAAAGCCACACCCGAATATTGTTCTGACTTTCCTACATCTTTTAAAGTAAATACTTAAAATAAATTAATTCTGAGGAAATATCTTTCTCTCTAAATACTTAAAAGAAATTGATGCTTTAGAAATGTTCTACAAATATCAAAATATGATTCTGGCCAGTTGTTCTAACATTTCCTCTTTACTTTGAAAGTTTAAGGTTGTTAATATTTCGATTGAGCTTAGCTGACAGCCTTTCCAACAGAGGCGACCTCGGAGCCAGTGGCTCTTTGTCTTTGTTGTTGGACTCCCTATCCCCTTTAACACAGGCAGGTAAATAAGTTTTGTAATAGAATATTGCTCCCATTTTTGACTCTGAGTAATTCTGGTCTAGGAATCCACTTAAATGAAAACTAAAGTAAAGTATCTGAGTAAAATTATTAATTCATCTACAAATGAGAACAAATTAAAAATAAAAGAGAGGATTTTTCACTATTTAAAGTTTACAGTAAAAGATATATAAATCTGTCTACTGTATAATCAGTCGCGCCGAGCCCAGCTGTGACTATTCCTGTTGTTAGCAAGCCTGAGCTATTTGGAACGGGGGGTGGGGTGTGGGTGGGGTGGGGGTGAGGGGGGTGGGGGTCAGTGCAGCTGGCATGGTCAAGTCCCCTATGTCTGAAATAGGGCATTAATATTAGACTTTTTATCTGGGCCCCTTGATGAGCGATCGATTGGACGCTCTCGCACATACATATATATATATATATAGATATATATATATATATATATATATATATATATATATATATATATATATATATATATATATATATATATATATATATATATATATACATGAATACACGTGCGTAACTATAATAAAAATCAATATATTAAATAGCATGAACAATATCACAAAATTCGGAAACTTCATTTTATTCTTTTCAGATGCCCTGTTTGTATATAGAATTACGTGACTTCCATGAATAGTCTGAGCCCTTCGTCACAAACAATCTATCTTTTCCCGACTTGCATAATCTGCGGAAGTTTCGAGTATTAATGCCACAATAAGTATAACAATACAGTAATACCACTTCTATCCTTACTTATATACGTGATACGAGGTACGGCATAGAAAACGAGACGGTTGCTCTTGCAGGTAGTGCTGCTTTATTTTAGCACTGAGTCCATCCACTGAGTGTGGTCTTAAGGTTGCTGATTCTGTTCACAAAGATTTCGTTAAGTATCGGAGCATGGAATAAATTATGACTGTAAATAGGCCTAGGATGCTGGATCGCCACCACCAAGATCTTTTCATTTACAGTGCTTCTGTAACATGCAACGCATACAAAATTCTCTATTATCATTCTTGACAGGAATTCACTTTGAAAAATATACCGGTCTATCTTTTTTTAATTGCGCAAAATTTCTGAACAGTGAAAAGCCTTTCAAGATTTCTGGAGACATGTGTCTCCTGAAGAGACTTTCTAATCTATTATTCATTCAATGTTTTGAATAATGTTCCCCGATCCGATTTTCACTAGCTAACTGTCATCCTGAATTGTTAGAACCTGAATTCCATTTAATTTTTCGTGCCAGACCTTAGTATTAATCTCTGGTACCGTCGTTCGTTGAGCTCATTATGGATGGAAAATTTTCCATATTCCCCATAATCCTCTACATTCAGATCTTCCCAAACTATACCATCCAGAGTGTAGTACCAGATTTCCAGTTGGTTCAAACAGTCTTGCCTTGCCTTTGTTTAGGTGAAGTTCAGTTCTACAGAGTTTTCTTTAGGTTTTGTTCCAGCTGTGACATATTATGAGATGAATTTTGTCATCACGTAATCGAGTCGTTGGAACTTGAATTCAAACTAGGTGTAAGTGCTCATTTCATAGTTCAAGTGTTTTGTTATTTGTCATTATTTGTTATTTCTCTTATATAGATTATCATTTTCTTCTTTATCATTTTTCATTTTTCGTCACATGGCTACTTGCCCTCTATTGGAGTTGCTGAACTTGAAGCATTCGGTTTTTCTAACTATGGTTGCACTGTCACGATGACAACAACAATAATAATAATAATAATAATAATAATAATAATAATAATAATAATAATAATAAATCACCGCAAGAGCCCTCCAATGGCTAGAAAGGGATAAATGGCAAGGAAGAGAAGCCCTGGAAAGCAGCCTTCCCGATTGTATGGATTCTGTTTACGTAAGCTGGGCTGAAGTGGAATGACATTCGTGTCGCTGGAATCTCCTTCTTGTGGTTTCAGAGTCAAAATGATTAGCCTTGTAAGTTCAATGCCTGCGATAAGGTTACACGTGCAGACGACTTTCAAGGTACGGGCCATTGGAAACTCGGTGATCCCTTATCGTCCTCTGAGGAAAGGAGGTTATTAAGTCTGATTCTACCGGTAATTACCTTTTCTGCAATTTTTTAAATTGTTGCAGCGTTTGTTATCGTAGCTATCGCTGTGACTGATAACAGACTAGATAAGAAAATGAACTGATAACAAGTTAATAGCTGGCAAAGAGTTGAAGTACTCTGGCTCTTCACTGCTAGTAGAGTAGAAAGTTATAGACTAATTCGCCTAAGAAATAAAGCGTCTATAATAAGTGCCAATATATGTAATGTTGCTTGTTCTTATTGCTGCAGAAATTACTAAAGAATGGTCAGTTATTCAACGAATAATAAGCAGTATACGGTGGCTGAAATCATCATAAATAATGACTAGTTATTAATCGAGTAATCAATAGGATCTGGTGACCAATGTGCTCTGCTATTTCCTCGAAAAGGTTTGGTTTTTCTACATAGACTTTACAGAGAGAGAGAGACTCACTGTTGTGCCACGATAAACAATGGCCATAAAAAGCCATTCTAAAGTAAGGCCCTTTGATATATCACCCCATAAAACAAAAATCTTCATGAATTTTGTTTTTATTTAAAAGGCAGAGACCTCGCTGTCAGCGAGTTCATCCCTCTTGATTAGTTGATGTAAAACGAAAAATATTTACATAAATACAAAGATGTGAAAAAAACTGGACTATTTGCGTTAAAGGCTAAATTTGCGTATAAAAACCAAAGGTGTTTGATTAAATAAAATCAAACACGTTTACGATTTTTTCATCTAAACAAGTCTAGAAAATATAATGCAAAACATTCCAATTCCAAAAGGTACCTGTTTCATCCACGAACTTGACTTTTGATGACAGAAAATCTTTATATGTTCATGACTCTGGAGAACTCAGACAGACCCAAGCTAACGTTTTTTTTTTTTTTTTTTCACAGATGAAAAATTGAAAAAATTAAATTAAAGGGGATCGTTTCTCCGGGTATGTAACTAGGAACACTGACAAATGTGAAAGCTGCATGTAGTGTATATACTTGAAATAAACTGTGCGGTTGTCAATATATATGCACGCAACCGCGTCCACACACACACACACACACACACACTCACAAACACAAACACAACACACATCGACAAACACAATATATTTATATATATATATATATATATATATATATATATATATATATATATAT
Organism: Macrobrachium rosenbergii; assembly: GCF_040412425.1. Lineage (NCBI taxonomy): Eukaryota > Metazoa > Arthropoda > Malacostraca > Decapoda > Palaemonidae > Macrobrachium > Macrobrachium rosenbergii. The sequence continues at coordinate 18,160,564 of NC_089761.1, forward strand.
ATATATATATACATATAATATGTGTGTGTATGTATTTACATATAATTTAGAGCATAAATGTGGCAGCGACTACTGCCTGGATTTTTTCCCTGGAGCCACCTCCTACTCTTGGAGTCACCTTTACTGTTACACAAAATATGCTTTTAACTTTTGCAAAATATCTTCCATCTTTGGAAATAATTTCCTTGCTTCTAAAACTGGAGATTTAGAGACCATGGGAAGTTGTGGGTAAGTATTTTTTTCTGTTTAATATGAAATTCTTTTTAAAAGTTTTGAATCAGTATGTCTCGGCAAATAAAGTATTCTAAGATTCTGATACGAACCCATCTCCCTCTTATCATGAATTAGCTCAGTTTTAAGAGGAGAAAATGCCTTTCAGACTGACCTGGAATTTTTCTCCACTTACCATGCTTTTGACTGCCCTTCTTACTGACAAAGAAAACCGACATTAAAGCCATCTAATTTAGACCTAATTTGCATAATCATAAAAAGGAACATAAGTGTTAATGTACTTTCCACAGGCTGTAGTAATTGACTGAATGATTAAAAAATTAGCTGGAGTCGATTGATCAAAGGCCGCCCTGTTGAATTACTGAAGATAAAAGGCCTGCAAAAATCGGATGTGACAGTTTTCCAAATTATACTAACAGGATTTTAACGTTTTTAATATATTTCCAAAATACAACGGGATTTCAGTTTATACCAGCAGAGGTAAGGGAACACCGGGTTGAGGAAAAGGTAGTGGCACCAGACACAAACTCTTTGAAAATGAAAATCAACACAACACCTCTAGAAAAAGAAAAGCTATGCGTAACGAGGTATCATGCTCTTTTTACACACGAAACGGAGGAATATTTATTCAGTTTCTTCAATTTCATCGAACAAGAGGCTCACCCTTACACTCCACATGGACGAGGTAGATAAGCGTCCGATAGAGAAGAGGAAACATAAACACTCAAAAAAGTGTATTTAGCTTTTAGGATGAAGCCTTTGATAAAGTTCGTAGCGAGATATAGAACTTCGGCTCGACTGAAAATTCTTCATAAATTTTCTGTTCATTTATAATTCAACAATTAACATCCGTCAACTTAACAGGTACACTTATTGCTCACACTTATTGCTCGTTCTTCTCGGTACACTTATTGTTCGTTCACTCACCTCTAATTATTCACAAAAGGGCTTCATTCCCAGACGTTCTTATTCATTCATTCATTTGTTAAGCAATAGTTATAAACCGATCTTATCACTTATTCTATATCTTTAATGCTATTCAAATAACATTCTATTTTTACTTTTTTCGATTATCCTATCACAGTCAATTATCTATCTTTATCCCATTTCCTCTGTGCTTTTCATTTCCTGGTAAATTGTTCATACATCTCATAAATGATAATAAAGCACCGAACAAGCAAACCCATTCGATGTTTTCTAATCCTTTTGTTTATTTCTACGATCGTTTGTTTGTCTAGGTTTCAACAAGGCAATTGAAGCTCTCGTTAGCATCGGAATATGAAAGAAAAATATACAGAATAAAAAAAAACTGGTGAAAATTCCACGGCAGTTCCGTCAACAAAAATAAAAGCTTCAATGGCCGTAGTGCAAAACAGGAAAAAATATGCAAAGCTAAACAAACATTAATTGCTTTCGGACTCTCTCTCTCTCTCTCTCTCTCTCTCTCTCTCTCTCTCTCTCTCTCTTTCTCTCTCTGGTGAATTGCCTCAGTCTACGAATACAATCTCTTCAGCTATACCAGTCTATTTCTTTCACAAGTGCAGGAAATTCAGTCTTAAATGATAACTTTCCTAACAACAATGGCATACACTATACTGCAAGACCTCTCCACCTCAGAAATGCACTAGCAAATTACGTGTTTCTGCAATGTACTAACCACGTTTTGCTCACAATAGGAAAACAGCAGTAACAAAAAAAAAAAACTCCATTGTTTGAAAGCTATGCCTGTTGCGAGAGCATTCACTGGAAAGGAGGAAAATGGCCAGCCGCCGCCATTATCAGACACGAGGTTAATATAATTCTGATAATTTTCATTATACGCGTTTGGATTCAGTTCTGTTTAATTCACAGCGTTCTGTTGGAAATACTGACGATTATAATATTCTAAAATTTTATTTTTGGTTGACATTGATTTCAAGGTAAACAGCACCGCTAATCACAATGGGAAAGAGGAAAAAGTTTAATTATTTACCAACCTCGCTAACGTGAAGACCAAGGAACGTCAAATGTATTACAATGCTTTTAAAAGTTTAGAATACTCCTACTGTAGCATTCGAAGCTTATTCTGCAAGAGATACGGTTGGCTTTAAAAGTCCAGAATACTCGTGCTATTACAGTCGAAACTTATTTTGTAAAAGAAAGGATGCTATTTTACAGCTAGCTGTTTTACGTTCAACGACAATAATTATAATTTAATTAACAGTGTAAGAACAAAAGGTACTTTACTCTTAGTACTGTTCTGCGGATATAAACAAAAAATCAAATGCTGAATATCTGCTATAACTGAGATGTATTGAAATGCACGGTTAGAGACGAAACCTCCAGGACTGTACTTAGCTTCTAAGCCCACATATAACGGCATTTACAGTCTTTGGGCACTGGGCAGGACTGGTCATAACAGATGGGCATCGTACAGTTCCTAAGTAAACGAAGGTCTGTAATATAAACCACCTACGTGAATCAGGGCATTTAAAAACTACTTATGTAAATAGACGACATCTCATGAGCGACGTAAATGAAAGCGGAAATAAAAAATGGAAATCTCAGTGGACTGTATCTGTCAAAGACTAAATATGCAAATACAGAATTTATAAGTAAGGAGATCTTAAGTAAATGGAGATAATTTCACTGGCATCTTACATAAATGAAAGATAAAACAGAGAATCTACGTAAGTAAAGGCACTGTATCTAACATCCTATGGAATTGAAGGCTACTTAGCAAAGATATTATATAATTAAAGAATCGGCACGTATTAAAATATTCCAAAAATGTGCAGAGGATTAAAGCATCATGGAATATATGCCACTAACTGTTTGATGAAAAGTATGACATAAATCGTAAAAGTAAATGAAGGTCGTGTGACAGAAACTGCTGGGAAAATGAAAGATATGCATTTGTGGACCGACGTAAACGAACGAATGCCATACACACTATTTGCATGAAGTTTATGTAAAGGAGATTCTGTTCAAATGTCTGACGTTATATAAATTAAGGATAATTTATGTGACAGCTACTAATATATATATATATATATATATATATATATATATATATATATATATATATATATATATATATATATATATATATATGTATTTATGTGTGTATACAGACATATACATATGTATATATATACATATATATACACATGTATATGTAAACATATATATGTATATATATATACGGTATATATATACTGTATATATGTATGTATGTGTGCGTGTGAATACACACACAAAAAATGCCGCGTTTTACCTAACAGACTCGGCTTTTTCCACTCATGTTAACACACTTCACCTCAGAACTTAACATTCACATTCGAGTAAGCATCGCAACTAACAAATTCTCTGGCGCCATCGAATTAACACATTCCCAGACGGAACCAGCCGCTTCTAAAAGGGAAGAACTAGCATTTTCCGCTATATTGAATCCGAATGGAATACAAACGACCAGCAATGTGTGTAAATTTTTTGAATGCCGCACTAAACCAGACGGAAAAAATCACATATTTAGACCTCGGCGCGGAATAAATTTTGGACTGAAATTTCATTGTTTTCAGATTAAAATCATTCTGAGATGTTCCAGGCTGAAGTCATTCTAGTAACTTTCAGATCAAATTATTCTGACGAATTCATATCGAAATCACTTTTTGTAAAATTAGGACTGAAATTACTTATAAATTCATTCTTGTGAAGAGAATAGAATATGGAATTTAGGCCAAAAGGACAAGTACTTGGACCTATGAGGTCATTCAGCGCTGAAACGGAAATTGACAGTAAAAGGTTAAAAAGGTGTAACAGGAGGAAAACCTCGCAGTTGCACTATGAATCAATTGTTAGGAGAGGCTGGGAAGTGAGATGGAAGAAAGAGAACGTGAAAGGAAGTACAGTAAAAGGAACTAAAGGGGTGCAGCTAGGGGCCGAAGGCACTCTGCAAAGAACCTTAAGTAATGTCTACAGTGCACCGCATAAGGTGCACTGATGGCACTAACCCCCTACGGTGCATTCTTGTAAATTACATACTGAAATCATTCTCATAAATTCCAGGACTACAAAATCATTCTCAAAAATATCATTCTACTAAATCATTCTCATAAATTTCAGACGGAAATAATTCTGATAATTTCACACTGACATTATTGGAATAAATTCCAAATGAAAATCATTCGAACAATGGTAGACTGATACCACTCGAATAAATATTTAACCAAAATCATAATTTTTTCAAATTCCAGAATGAAGTAATTCGAATTAATTCCAGACCGGAATGATTCAAATGAATTACAGACTGAATTCATCCGAACAAATTCCAGACTGAAGTCATCCGAATAAATTCCATGCTGAAGTCATCCGAATAAATTCCAGATTGAAGTCATCCGAATAAATTCCAGATTGAAGTCATCCGGATAAATTCAATGCTGAAGTCATCCGAATAAATTCCAGACTGAAGTCATCCAGATAAATTCCAGACTGAAGTCATTCGGATAAATTCCAGACTGAAGTCAACCAGATAAATTCCAGACTGAAGTCATCCGGATATTTTCCAGGCTGGTATCATTTCACGATTGCATCGTTGCTCTTGCGTAGTCGAGTGTTTTTGCCCCGTGTTTTGTTCCCTGCATTGCTGATGCAAATTTAACGGTGATCGATTTCGCTCGTCGTGAGAAGAAATGAGACGAGTGCAGCAGCAGATATATACCAAGATTGAAAGACTTTTATGCTTAAGGATGTCATAAAGATGAATAAAATTGTGTATTGACATTGGAAGTTAAATAAAATTCAGTCTCAAGTTAAACGTAATTCAACGTCTTCAAATTCATATGAAGCTCTAATCTTTCACTATAAAAATGCTAAGGGAAAGGTAAATAAAAATGAAAAAGGCTATAAACAAAAAAGCGATTCAGGGAGCACATCAATTTCAAACATGAAAACAGATCAGTCAAAAACAGAGAGGAAAAACAATTAAAGCAGAAGAAATATAATATTACACAGCGAATAGTTAACTTAGGAATCAGTTCGATGATAACGAAGGAACGACATCGCCAGGCAAAGGCAATGTCCAAAGAATGGAAGGGAAAAAATAAAACATGAACAGAAAAAAATAGAAAGATGAGAATGGGGGCAATATGGAAAATTAAATATTTACAGTCTTAGTAAAGTTGTCAGGACTGAATAAAAATGAGATCTAATATAAAAAAAAAGAAAATACAAAGGAAAAATACACCATGATGAACAGTATGAATTAAATAAAAAGTTGAATCTCGGAAAAAATCCGGGTAAGTAAACGATACAACTTGCAAATAGTTCGATAAAGAAATATCAGAGCAATATTATTCACTGGAAATAACAGTAAAAAAAAAATAAAAGAGAGGGACAGAAATAAGGTGACGTGACAGGAAAACGAAAGGACAGCAAGGGGAAACAAAATATTGTGACAGAAAAGGGCGTAAAGAGAAAAATCTAAATGGAGAAAAGAATTAACAAAAATATACAAGGAAAGAGAAAAGAGGGAATACATGGAAAAGAACTTAAGAGCAAAGAAGGGATAAATGGAAAAGAACTCAAGAGAAAAGAAGGGGTAAATGGAAAAGAACAGAGACTAATCAGCATGAATAGAAAAAAAAATAGATAATAAGGAACAAAGAAGAATCATATACAATCGGGAGACAAACAGGTGTGCAGAGAGAGAGAGAGAGAGAGAGAGAGAGAGAGAGAGAGAGAGAGAGTTCCTTCAAACTGAGTGCAGAGAGAGAGAGAGAGAGAGAGAGAGAGAGAGAGAGAGAGAGAGAGAGAGAGAGAGAGAGAGAGAGAGAGAGAGAGAGGGGGCGGAAGCCAGCCTTAGTACCATAAGATGAATCTCGTTCGTTTCACTTAGTGCCACATCCAATAAACTGTTCAATGAAGCTCAAATTAGGTTAAGGTGAATAAAGGCAGCGTGGCTAACGCCCCCATTAGAAGCGACAGGGGGTCAGCTAATGGAGGCTTCCTTAAAATTAGCTTACAGCTGAATTAGAATTTCAGAGGCACAAGTGAACAAAAAATGGGCCCCACGTTTTTTGATAGCATTTTATGATACCACCTCGATAGGACTAAAGATAAATAATAATACGAGAAGGAAGCGATATGTAAACTGGAGGGCTATCATTTTAGATTTCATCAGAATTTATGCTGATGTCAAGAAATTAACATTCAGTGATTAAACACATGGCTCTTTCACAAACAAAAGATATTTAAAAATAAAAGCAAGCGTACAAATAAAAAGTTATTTCTAAACACACACACACATATATGTGTGCATGTATATAAACATAATTACATACACATATATATATATATGTATATGTATATATATGTATATATATATGTGTATATGTAATATATGTATATATATATGAGAGTGAATATATGAGAGAGAGAGAGAGAGAGAGAGAGAGAGAGAGAGAGAGAGAGAGAGAGAGACTCTCCCTTTCATTGTAAATAATATATCAATAACCATACCGCCTACATTGAAAAACCGACAAAAAAAAAAAAGAAATAACAATGGCAACAAAATCAATTACATGAAGGGCAGTTGAATCTACCATCATGAATTCTTGATTGGAGAGGACGGGCGGGAGGCTGATGGCGCTACTTTGGAGAGAGAGGATCTGCGAGGGGAGGGTTATCGATTTCGCGAAAGCACAGCTTCTATATTTAGTTGTTGTCGATAAAGTATACCAGTTACAACGAGCTGACCATGCAAAAGCCATGTTATTCTCTGTTATTCCCTTTATTGTTCCGTTATTTCTGGATTTTTTATCCGTCATTTTTGTGTGTATAAATACTCGCCTTTATGGACGTCAACATGCAAGCACCGTCAGTTTCCCGATGATAAAAGCTGGTATTTCTGCGGGTCACGTTACCGGCTGTTTATATATAATTGCACTGACAGGAGACCGTATGTACATATCACGTGACGATATGGCGCATCTTTTCGCTATGAATATATGCTCATCTTTTTCCTAGTCAGTCTTTCTTCTTTATTCACGAATCCAGATCTGCGTAGTCTTTCTTCATTTAGCCTAAACCAGATTGGCGCAGATCACCCGGTAACGAAAATAGCAAAGTTTTCTGGAACGAAAACAAACCTCGTCGTTAACGATATGCATTCCATCAGTCCTCATTCCTACAGCATCCCTTTCCATCAGCGTTCATATCCCAAGCATTTATTTTCATCTGGAACTTTTCCGGGGCACCGCACTTTTAGTTTTCTGTAAAAGAAAACTATTGAGATGGCTGTGTCTGCTCGTCCGCACTTTCTCTGTCCGCCCTCAGATCTTAAAAACTACTGAGGCTAGAGGGCTGCAAATTGGTAAGTTGATCATCCACCCTACTGAGGCTAGAGGAAAGCAAATGGGTATGTTGATCATCCACCATCCAAGCATCAAACATACCAAATTGCAGCCCTCTAGCCTCAGTAGTTTTAATTTTATTTAAGGTTAAAGTTAGCCATAATCGTGCGTCTAGCATATAACAACACAGGCCACCACCGGGCCGTGGCTGAAGGTTTCATGGGCCGTGGCTGAGAGTTTCATTGGCTGAGGCTGAGAGTTTCATACAGCATTATACGCTGTACAGAAAACTCGACTGCGCCGAAGAAACTTCGGCGCATTTTTTACTTTTTTTTTTTTGTAAGTTCAACAATCTGAGGCACCTCACTCTTTACAGGGAGGGAGATGTGCACAGCATCTGCAGTAAATTCTCGGTAAGGTCAGCTCACAAGCATCAATTTTTCATCAGGGGTTATCTCCAATGTAACCCTAAGTATAAGCTTTTGTATGAGGAGTAATGCGTTTTCCCTAATGCTAGACCTTTATCATTCATAAATGAAAACATCATAGAATCACATTACACGTTTTACCTTGTATTACAGCATTGACTGCCATTGTCAATCATTGAAATACAGTTCTAACTCCTTTTCGAAAAGCCCAAACATTGCTGTACACTGCGGACCATTCGTTTTTCCGTTGCAGGTGCTTAAATAAACACTGTGCAACTTTAAAACATAAAAAGGACAAATTTAGTGCCCTTCTCTTTGAAAGTTAATATATACAGCAGCAATTTCCGTGAGAGTTTCTTTCAGATCCTTGGTGTCCTTTTCTTTTAAATATTGGTTTAAATTTCCTGAGAGTTTCTTCCAGATCCTTAGCGTCCTTTTCTTTTTTAAATATTGGTTTAAATTTAAACTTTCTTTCAGATCCTGTCCTTTTCTTTAAATATTGGTTTAAATTTCCTGAGACTTTCTTTCAGATCCTTGGCGTCCTTTTCTTTTAAATATTGGTTTAAATTTCCTGAGACTTTCTTTTTCAGATCAGTTTCTTTTAAATATTGGTTTAAATTTCCTGAGACTTTCTTTCAGATCCTTGGCGTCCTTTTCTTTTAAATATTGGTTTAAATTTCCTGAGACTTTCTTTCAGATCCTTGGCGTCCTTTTCTTTTAAATATTGGTTTAAATTTCCTGAGACTTTCTTTCAGATCCTTGGCGTCCTTTTCTTTTAAATATTGGTTTAAATTTCCTGAGACTTTCTTTCAGATCCTTGGCGTCCTTTTCTTTTTTAAATATTGGTTTAAGATATTGTCCTTTTCTTTTTATTGGTTTAAATTTCTGAGACTTTCTTTCAGATCCTTGGCGTCCTTTTCTTTTAAATATTGGTTTAAATTTCCTGAGACTTTCTTTCAGATCCTTGGCGTCCTTTTCTTTTAAATATTGGTTTAAATTTCCTGAGACTTTCTTTCAGATCCTTGGCGTCCTTTTATTTTAAATATTGGTTTAAATTTCATTTCGTGTTTTTACCATCACCACACCAACTGGACCGTCAGCACCAATACCAAGTGCTGTTTTGCAAAAATATTGGATTTCGCGTGGGAGCCTCCTCCACTCTCCAGAGAGAGAGAGAGAGAGAGAGAGAGAGAGAGAGAGAGAGAGAGAGAGAGAGAGAGAGAGAGAGACGATAAGGTAAAGCTGAATGAGAGATGAGGTGATGCAAAAAATAAAAAAATAGGGCGTGGCATAAATAAAGACAGAGAAAGACAACTAAAACAATATTTATTGAGGGAGGAATAAGCTAACAAGATGAGGGGAAAGAGATTCAAAAAATAAGTTACATAAATCCAGACGGCATGGATAATGCCCAAGCCATATTGCAAAGGAACAGCAAAACGTGTAAAATGAAAAAGTGCCAATCAAACAGAAACGTAACCATACAGAAAGACACACTATGTATATACAGGCACACCAGTTCACACATATCCTAAGAACAAAAAAACTACGAGAGAAAACGAGCAAACTTAAAGTTTTGGTTAACAGTGGAGCCTGGTGACGTTAGTAACAGGATGTGGTGTGAGTAGAGAACAAGCACTGGAGCATATACACACACAAACACACACACACACATACACACACACACACACACATGAAGAGGTCCTGTTGACGTACTTGTTTGTGAAAACAAAACACGATATATATATATATATATATATATATATATATATATATATATATATATATATATATATATATATATATATATATATATATATATATATATATATATACATACATACATACATTATATATAAATATATAAAAATATATATATGTATGTATATATATATATATATATATATATATATATATATATATATATATATATATATATATATATATGGATATATTATATGTCCTTACATCATAACTATAAAACGGACTGATTCAAAAGTAACGACATGAGAAGAGACAAAACACTAAAAATATTTAGCAATAATGTTCAATTCCTACCAAAGGATATAAAAGCCGAAACGGTTGCTAATCTAATAACGTACGTTATGCGAAAAGCGAGCATAGTAGTTTTCTATCGAATATCGAAATACTTTTCTCCCATTTTCTACTCGAAGGCAAAAAGAGCAGGAGAGAGAGAGAGAGAGAGAGAGAGAGAGAGAGAGAGAGAGAGAGAGAGAGAGAGAGAGAGAGAGAGCAGAACTTTGGCATTTATGACTGGAAATAGATTCCTGTTATTTATTTTTTTACACTATACACATACACACATACATACATACATACACATACACATATATATATATATAATATATATATATATATATATATACATATACATATGCATGTGTGTGCATGTGCGCCGCGCAAGTCAATGTGTGTTGGACATAAAGGTAATGCACCATGTAAGCCTAACGCGAACAGGTGTGAGGAGAGGGTTCCAAGGACTGTATCGGCTCTTTAACTGGAGCTGCGCTAACGTGCTGTACGTAAGTCTAGAAGGATGAATGGATAGATGAGGGGAAAGGAGAGGAGAGGGGAGGTAGAATTAAAAGGAAGAGAGAAAAAGACGAGTGGGGAGGAAGAAGAGAGAGGAATGAGAAAGGGGGGAGGGAGGAGAAAGTAACTCCATTTTCTATGAACAGAGGAAAAGCTGATATTGTAATGGCAGCGAATGGTGGGGTAACTAACTCGCGAGCAGCAGCGACCGAATGAGACTTGGCCTGCAGAGATCGTTATGCCATTGAGGGTTCCCAAGACGCTGAGTCAAGCTTCATGTCGATATTCCTACCGCTCGTCTACTGTAGTTTTTACCCTTTACTTGAGTACGGTGTGCACTTACAGCAGAGAACCAAGACTACTAAGTATTGTTGGTGGATGGGAGTGGCGTCCTGCGAATTTTTGGGATACTGCCTTCTAGATCATTAGCACACGATAGGTATTAGAAAGACAAATGTAGATCGGCTAGAAAAGGAGCAGAAGAACGGAGGGGCAGAATGAGACAGGGAGGGAGGGAAGGTTGCCACTTCAAATCTAGCTCCCTGGGGTCAATGATCTCACACCCCTCTGTAGCCATATCCCCTCTTCCACCAGACTGCTGTTGCCTTCTTTCCCTCATTGAACCTTCCTTCTCCCCATATATTCAACATTCCCCTCCCCTCCACTCTTCACTAAACCCTCCTCCTTCGATTCTTCCGATTCATAATACCGTCCTCTTTCTCCTCGGTCCTTTTCCATAATATCACACGAACCTGCTTCACAAAATCCAGCCTCATTAAGAGACGGAGTCTAAAATTGGGAAATGCTTTCCCTCAAAGCTCATGAATGGCGATGGATGACCTCATCATAATCTGCGGAATGTGCTTCCCCTCCAAATGAAGGACTCTCGTAGATGAGAACCCTCGAAGGTCATCGTCTTCCAGCCAGTATGAAAGGGAGCTATTTAAATGTTAGGCGTCCATACTGTAGATTTTTAAAAACAAAATTTGTCTTTGCAGAATTCCAAAAGTTTTATGATCTGATATATATATATATATATATATATATATATATATATATATATATATATATATATATATATATATATATATATATACGTATATATATATGCATATAAATATATAAAAGTTACATCGTATAATGAAGGGGCCTTGGGTAATGATTATACCTCTTATTATATCCAATGACTTTTTTGCATCACAATTCTCTCTCTCTCTCTCTCTCTCTCTCTCTCTCTCTCTCCTATCCAAACCCTGATAATTGCGTTTTGTAAAGTAAACCACGGTTGGCTGAATTTGATTACAAACCTCAAAAAGAACCCATTGAAGCGCACAGTGCGGGGTGTACTTCAATCTAGATGTTCAAAGAAAAAATTATCAAGATCAACTGTTTTATATAAAGTGGACTGAATTCCAATATAACAAGTATTCATTTTTTACCTGCGTTATTCCTTTCTCTTACGTTTTAGGAAAGAGGCGTATACATAATTTATTCTAATTTTACATTCTCAAAAAACAATTAAGAAAATTCAAGCTATAATATTTCTATTCAACTGACGATGAGACAATGATTTTTAGAATGAAACTCTAATCTTATGTTTAACACTCACTCTCTCTCTCTCTCTCTCTCTCTCTCTCTCTCTCTCTCTCTCTCTCTCCCCTTGCAACAGAACCATCAAAGATGTATTCTCACAAAAAGATGTTTCGTTACATCAGATGTCGTCAATGTCTTGCAAAGGAAATATTTCCGATGACTGCAAGCACTGAATGACACGAGTGGAGTAAGTGAAAAAAAAATAATGATCTAAAAGCTTTGAGTACTTTTCAAAGACCATTGGGACTGCTGAAAACAGTCATGCACACAATCACAATCGTTAAAGCTAGATCAGACACAAAATCGTATAATAATATCATGAGACTCTCTCTTTGGTTAAAATACTCACTGATAAAGCACTGTTACAAAGTTAACATAAAGAGGATTATAAGAGTTGAACACCCATGTAGCCCAAATGCTAATGCTACCTCATTTATATATACACACATACATACATACATATATTATATATATATATATATATATATATATATATATATATATATATATATATATATATATATATATATATATATACATATAGATGTATATACACTTTTACCATTAACAAAAGCACCTTTCGTGAACAACAATTAGAGCAGAGTAAAGTTTTATCTAAATTAACCGATTGAAAACCAAACCTCATGCTACAATGGTAAGACCAGAGCAAATTCTACACTTCTTACAACCATATGAAGAAGGCAAGGTTACAGTAACCCATTATAAGCAAATGTGAAACAAAGACAAAACTGCATCAATGTACGGCAACATAAGAAAAAAAAAAACATATACAACGAATTCCCAGATACACTGCCGACAGAGCGTTCACCCTAGGCAGCCTTGAACTCGGCTACATACTTTGCTGAAACAGCAACAAATGAATTGTGTTAAATGGTGACATTATTTTCATTTCAGCACCAACTCGAATCACAAAAACACCAAGGGAGAAAGCGAAACCCGAGATACAACTCCAGAAATCAAAATAAAATTAAGAAACTCCATTAAAAGATACAAAATTAATAAAGGCTAGTCCATAGACAAAAGGCAAAACGTTGTCTTTTCTATGGTACTAACCCCTTGGTCCAGAGATGCTTAGTAATGATAGAGCGCCAAGGGCGAAACCAAACAAGATACTCTAAAGGTTCATCCTGTTATCACGTTGCCTGTGCTGTCTTTACAGACTCAGCTCTTCCTAGTACTCTTGCATGCTTCAATGTCACATGTCACTAGGGTAGATAAAATCTATCTATTTATCTATACACACATATATATATATACATATATTTATATACATAGGTAGTTAGATACATATATAGATATACTGCTTTTAGAGAAAACTATACACTCATAATACATATTTAAATATATGTATGTATATATACATATATACATATACATATGAATATATTGCTTTTAGAGAAAAACTTTATATACATACATTATATATTATATATACATATATATTTTGTGTATATTATGTATGCATGAATAGTATACTTTGTGTACACACACACACATGCAATATATATATATATATATATATATATATATATATATATATATATATATATATATATATAATTTCTAATAACGATAAATGTATACACACATGCAAGCATATGCACAAACTCACAAATGAGTGTGAATATATGAACACAATGTAAACTAAATTCAATAACCACACAAAGAACAGCAGTCCAATCGATTGTTGAATATTTCTCTGTGAAAAATGAAATAAGACTCAAGGCTAAAATTCATATTCTCCCCAACAACGCCTGTGAAGTCACAGCTTCAGCTGAAAACTAAGCGAGGGCCCAACGCAAACAAACAGCAAAACATGAAATCGTAAATAAATCAATAATTTTTCTAGTGGAAAACATTCCCGGCAAAGTTTAGTCAGAAAGTCAACAACCTGGAGATGAGATTTTACCGAGCGCTCGAAACCAAACTTTGGATCAATACGAACGGGGCCAGGGAACAAGCCAAGGCAAGGGTTTGGGATAACAAACCACCCCAACCCTCACCCCCCTTCCCCCCACAATCACCACTACCACCACCACCAGACACGTCCATATTTTCCCTATAAAAAAACTGTCATCTTACTATTGCTCAAAAAACAGGAGAGGGGGGAGAAGAGAAATTGCAATATTCATCACCTATACATTGATGAATATAGATGATCTAACCTTTGATGAGTTATTCTGGTCATCGTGTTCTGTCTCATATATATATATATATATATATATATATATATATATATATATATATATATATATATATATATATATATATATATATATATATATATATATATATATATATATATATATATATATATATATGTGTGTGTGTGTGTGTATATATATACACACACACACACACACACACACACACACATATATATATATATATATATATATATATATATATATATATATATATATATATATATATATTTACATATAAATATATATTTATATTTATATTTACATATACTATATATACATATACATACATACACATACACACACACACACACACATACATATATAAATATATATATATATATATATATATATATATATATATATATATATATATATACACATACACACATACATGGATAAAGTTTATGATCTGCAGCAATAATTCGTTTCCCCTCTTGCAAACAGTGTATACGCTTATGCACTGCATGTGCACAAACAAACCAGCGCAGGTAAATCCTCTTTTCTTTCCCTTCACAATACAAACAAATAAAAAACGTTCACAGACCTTTATTTCACTTCCTCTCTAAGAGCCTAAATGACTAAAGAGATGACTTCTCCATTGAACCCCTTTCGAGAAGAGAAGAAATTTGGATTTACAGATTTCACATGGGCCGTGATGCTATTTTCTCCGAATTATTGCTATCTGATTTTTGTTCGACTATTCTTACAACAAGATAGTTTTTCGTTGGAGATTAAGTTTCTCTCGTTACAGCACGGGCTCGTGCTCTCATGAGAAGCTCTTAAAAGCGATTGGGTGAGACAACTTTTTCGATTCATGTTAATCAAAAAAAAAATTTTTTTATTTGCCTGAATGTCACACGGTCAGTGGAGTGCTTGCAACGAAAGAGGTGTATGGAAAATCTCCACATGGACTCAAATCATCGTTATAATCTATCTCTAGTTATGAAAGTTAAACTGAAAAAAATATTACCGAGCATCCGGCACTGTATCGTATCTAGCTATTTCATTCAAATTTAAGGGCCAACTTTCTAAAGTTTTTCATCTTCAGCACGAATCACCACTTGTTTCTGCTATTCTAACTTTAAAACCAGAATCCCTCCTTCATATTGTTGAAACTGTTCAGTCTGGACATCAGATCACAGAGTTGATAGTTGATCAGCCAGTTGGTTTCATAGGGTGAATTTATAGTCCGATCTCTCATTCGATAAGATTAAAACTGTAAAAACGTCATTTCGTACACTACGTAAAATAAGACAAGGACAGAGCTTCTGCAATTCAGTTCCTCAGCGCTTCGCATCAGCAAATCTCTCCGTTCTAAATATAATTTCTAAAGTAGACTTAACAATGATTTCATCACAGATATTCAGTTTTCTGTAAAAGAAAACCATTAAGATGGCTTTGTCTGTCCGTCCGCACTTTTTCTGCCCGTCCTCAGATCTTAAAAACTACTGAGACTAGAGGGCTGCAAATTGGTATGTTGATCATCCATCCATCAATTATCAAATATACCAAATTGCAGCCCTCTAGCCTCAGTGGTATTTATTCTATTTGAGGTTAAAGTCAGCCACGATCGCGCATCTGGCACCGCACCAACACAGGCCACCACGGCCGGCTGAGAGTTTCATGGGCCGTGGCTGACTTTCATAAAGCATTATACACTGTACAGAAAACTCGATTGCGCCGAAGAAACTTCGGCACATTTTTTTACTTGTAATCACTGAAGATAAATAATACATATTGGAAGTCTGCCATTTGTCACTTTTATACCCACTTAGAATTTCCCAGAAGGAGTAAATGTCCCCCATTCGACATCACCTCTTCGCATATTGGCGATCTTATTAAACTCTTAAAGATATATGTTGAGAGAGAGAGAGAGAGAGAGAGAGCGAATACAGCAGGGCAAAATGGACATAACCGCCCCTAACCGTTCCTTTATCGTTACGTAAGGAAAAAAAAGGACGACACTATGGATATATATAGAATGTAACGAAGCGTTTCGGCTTCTTGAGCCCACTGGAACGATTCCAGCAAGACGCTGAAGGAAAGAGGAGCCCGCCGTAACTTTGCTCTCTTCCAGCAGGGGAGGAGGAGAGAGAGAGAGA
This sequence comes from Macrobrachium rosenbergii, assembly GCF_040412425.1. Taxonomy (NCBI): domain Eukaryota; kingdom Metazoa; phylum Arthropoda; class Malacostraca; order Decapoda; family Palaemonidae; genus Macrobrachium; species Macrobrachium rosenbergii. The sequence goes on from NC_089761.1 coordinate 18,177,030, forward strand.
GAGAGGAAAAAAACCGGATAAAAAGGACAAAAACTTCGTTGGGGTTTCTGCCAACAGAGAGCGCTGGGTTTAATGAAAAAGTGTCAATGATGCTGAACAAGCAAATTCTTATGGAGGACGACTTAATGGCATTGTTTCAGGTGATATCGTAAGTCTTCGCCAGGGGGGAGGGGGGATTTATTTTTTTGAGAGAGAGAGAGAGAGAGAGAGAGAGAGAGAGAGAGAGAGAGAGATAATCTTCAATATTATACGTTATCGAAGCAAAGCCTCTTAAAGAGATCAACAATATTTGAGACGTTCTCCTAGACAGAACATGATTTTGCTTTCCATAATCACCCAACTCGAAATTCATCTTTAATTTGCAACAGAAAATCAGTTAAACTTTAAATAAAATATTTTATCTTTTAGTATATAATAAATTACATAAAAAATAAATTACATCATTACTCTACATATCCATTATCATTCTTATTAACATTATTATCCAAGATACAACCTCAGTCGGAAAAGCAGAATGTTACAACCCTGGGGGATCCAGCAAGGTAAGCATCCCCGTAGAGAAGAAGCAGTGCTAAATGAACTGTGGATAAAAAAGAAAGTAAAATAAATAAGATAAAACAAATGGTGAAAGGAGAAACAAGAGTCCAAATCAAACTTGAACAAATTGTTTGCTTATGATCACATTTTTTGCTACCTATGAAACGCCACTGGAGTTTTCGCAAGCCATCCACGAACTCCCCCTTACTTTCTGAAAGCCATTAAACTGTCATTACAATTTCCTGAATTTCTTCCCCCATTATCTTACGCTCATCTGGCATCTTTCCCTTTCGCCAAATCCCGGATTAGATTCCGGAATGAAATCCGGCTTACACGACTTTTCTGATGACTGAGAAAGTTCCTTTTCCATTCTTCGTACGTTCTGTGTTCCGTTCCTTTTCAGTATACGGGAATTCAGTCAGATTTTATGGGAGTTCTACACTCAAGACAATGAAGAGAAAAATCTTATAAGGGTGAGAATGGCTTTGTTATACAAAGCAAGAACAAGAGCAAATTAAACAAAGGTCGGACAAGGCTGCTTTCGGTAAGACTAGTGACGCCCAAGAATAGTACAATAAGAATGTTCGCGCTTTCATATTCATATTCTCCACTTATATTTATCTATGGACACCAAATTTCAGGAAAGATCCTACAGCTTCCGGCAAAATTCCTGTTTTCACTGTTAGATAAACCAGAGTCCAAGGCGAGTCGCACTGGAACAGTACTCAACGCCATTTACGCTGACCGAAAATTTTAAAGCAATATGTATAATATATTTTCAGGACAGGAAAAGAAATTTGTATTGGTTTAATGCTTCTGTTCTGGGGGAGGAGAGGGGGAGAGTTGCAATGGGGGTTTGAACCTTTCGCTCACCAATCCAGAATCTATCGCATTGCTAATTTACGACCACTATCTTTAGAAATGTCAAACTTGTTCAAGGTCAAGCACCCAAGAAGAATAAGAATTATATAAAGACACAAAAATACAACGCTATGTTCATTAAAATAATAACAATAATAGCGATAAAAAACTACTACAACAATATTAACAATAATAATAATGATAAATTGACCATATGAGCGAACAGTCTCTATAGACGTATCTCCCTGTTGGAGAAGTTAATAAGACAATACAAGCCTATCGGGGCAGATTAATGTACTTATCATACACCAATCACGCACTAACGGACCTCGCCCTGTCGAATGGTATTGGGGGTAATTGGAAGGGTTTGATAGAAGCGCCATTAACGTCTCACGAGCCTTGTAGTCATCCGAACGTGGAAGAATGGGCGGGTTGAGTCTTGGGAGCCTGTCCCTAGTCTTACATTGCCTGATACATATGTAAGATAAAATAAAGAAATTTCGCTGATGTTGACAAAATCTAACGCTGAAACGCGTGCAGTTGTCGACCGTTAAATTCGGAAAAATAAAAACGAGTAAAAATGAGCCGAAGTTTCCTCGGCGCAATAGAGTTCTCTATATAGCCGCTACAGCGTATAATCAAGGCCACCGAAAATAGATCTGTCTTTCGGTGGTCTCGGTATAATGCTGTATGAGCCGTGGCCCATGAAACTTCAACCACGGCCCGGTGGTGGCCTATCCTATATCGTGGCCAGAAGCACGATTATGGCTAAATTTAACCTTAAATAAAATAAAAACTATTGAGGTTAGAGGGCTAGAATTTGGTGTTTTTGATGACTGGACGGTGGATGATCAGCGTACCGATATGCAGCCCTCGAGCCTCAGTAGTTTTTAAGATCTGAGGGCGGACAGAAAAAGTCGGACAGAATAAAGTGCGGACGGACAGACAAAGTCGGCACAACAGTTTTCTTTTACAGAAAACAAAGACTCACTATACGCTTGGGAAATTGTACGAAACAACCATGAAAAAAATAAAGCAAGAAATCCTTTAAATTTTTAATTGTAACTATCTTTAAACAAAAATTAAGGTAAATCAAAAATTTTATGTGATCCATTAAATACGTCTGAGCGATACCTTTTCCAAAAGTCAATCTCAGTTTAAAGAAATGAAGGGAAATCTTCAAAGCAAAAACACTATTTATTAATTTATTTTTTCTTTTTTCAATAAGCGAGAGCTCTTCTTTGTGTGTTACCATTTACCTCCTCTTACTTCTTCAGGCGGAAGAGGCCAACTAATCAAGTTGGCGAAAGCTTCCTGTATATAGCAATGCACTACATACATGCTAATGCGGACTTTATTTTTCCAATTAAGATCAGGAGTGTGACATCAACTAAATGAACACCATATTCTTTGGAAGCTTGAATTTCAAGCCAATGGCCCCTGTGGGCGTGTTCCATATGAATAGGGTTCATCTTCGTAAAGATAAAGTTACAGATACAACTTTTTAGGCTTTTAAAGGCAGTAACTCGTTCATTATGCCGTTGGTCTTTCAGTAAGTGATGTTAAGCAATGCTGGATCTGGTCAGCACTTGGAGGGATAACCACAGTTAAAGTCTAGATGCTGTCAGTATGTACCGAGTAGAGAGAGAGAGAGAGAGAGAGAGAGAGAGAGAGAGAGAGAGAGAGAGAGAGAGAGAAATGTAGTGCGTCATAATGTTAGAATATAAATTGCATTTTGACGTTCAATAAAGGCAGTGTGGACGTCAGGGTGTTTGTTGTAAATTATATGCTTATACGGTGAGTAAGGTGATTTAGAGGAAAACTAGGAGGTATAATAATGATTTATAATGGATATTACGTGCACAACAACGGTAATGTGATTATGTGTTGGAAGATGAACAATAATGGTAATGCGATTATGTATGAGAAGATGAATCATAATGGTAATGAGATTATGTATGTATGGGAACATGAATGACAGGTCTCTCTCTCTCTTACTCTCTCTCCCCCTCAAAGATGAGAGTTATGAATTAACCCTCCTACTCAAAACGCAAAGCTCTCTCTCTCTCTCTCTCTCTCTCTCTCTCTCTCTAAAAGGCGAACTTTATGAATTACCTCCTACTCAAAAAGCAACAGAACTCTCTCTCTCTCTCTCTCTCTCTCTCTCTCTCTCCAACGAAACAGTAAGCTTACGCAATGCAAGTGACGTCTCACTTGAAGGTGTTATGCACATTTCTCTCTCGCTCTTTAAACACCTCTGCATTCATTTCACACGTCAGCAAATCATCTTTATCATCTCTGCCCACGATGGCGCCTGTCATTGATGATGACCTTGAAGGCGTCGTCGTCCCTAGGGGGCTTGAAGGGAAGCCATCCAAGGGCACCGCCAAGTCGCGGCGTCAGCAGATAGTCAAGTTCATGAGAAGAGTTTAAAAGTGGCCCCGCGTCTTCGAGTCCTTATCAGGGGCGAAAAGAATACTAATCACTGCCATTTGTGTCGATGAAGCCCGACGCGGGATCTCCTTGTATGACGGGAGGCAGTGTCTGTGGTGGTGAATGTATGCTGCCGTTGTTAATCCACGCAAAGTAAAGAGTTTAAGAGACAGAATGCAAATAAGGGCGGCCGAGTGCTTTCATTCTGCGATGGTCTGAGGGAAATATACAAAAAGAGGAGGGATAAACAAGGCTATACCTATATGAAGCTGCTGAACCGCTACCAAACTCGACCACTTCGAAAATGACGAAGAAAATAACAATCAAAACAACATATGGCAGAAAAAGTAAACAGATCAGGAAAGACAATGCAAAGAAAATCTAAAGGAAGACAAAATAAATTTAAAATAAATAAACTGGCTGCGCCTCCTCCCCCTCCACACTGGTCCCCCTATCAGGCGTGTACCCTTCAGTTATCCCGTATGTGCTTGGAAGGCTTTAGACGGGATGTTCTCTTCCCACAGGAGACAAGGGCTTCCCCCGAGCACGGGCTGATGTTCACAGTGTTTTCATTTCGTCTGACATGCAAACAATAATGGACCACCAAAAGTGCTGATGCTGGCTTCCCTCCCGGTTCAAGTTATATCACGCAACAGCTCACGAATTTCTTTGTTTATGGCTCTCTCTCTCTCTCTCTCTCTCTCTCACACCAAACACACACACACATACATACAGTGTATATATATATATATATATATATATATATATATATATATATATATATATATATATATATATATATATATATATATACACATATATATATATATATATATATATATATATATATATATATATATATATATATATATATATATATTAACTGATTTCCTCTAAAAGGACAGTGGCTCCAAACAAAATCATGCAGGTCATCGCCTCATCCATACGGAAATGGATGAGTCACGGGTGAATCCCTTGCACAGAAAAATTCCGCAACATTACTGTAGACACCATACCCCTAAGCAGAAGAGTCATGAACGGCATATCAAACGCCTCTACACACACACACACACTGCGTCATTCATCTCTTATCTTTCGAGCACTCTCGCGCTTCCTAGATGTCAAGGAACTACTTTTTCGATACTTCTTTCACTAGAACTGTCCAGAATTTTCTGTGTTCTTGCCCCCTCCCTTCCCACACTTCCGAATTATGTATCCTTCTCACCAATCTTTTGTCTTCCCTTATTCCCATTTGACCAAATCATTCAGAACATACATGCATACTTTTCACCTATTTTGCTAACATTTTCACATCCACATATCTCCACATATCTTACGATTTCAAATATTCTTGAGTCAAACATACAATGCAAACAATTCACTTCAGCAGCTTCGACCTACAGTATTTCCTTTCATTTGGAGTCAAGATATTCACTTAACTTCCATGAAGAAGAAGGGCTCAACAATCCCTTCATAAATTCCAACCAGGATTACGCAGAAGCTCTTCCAAATCTTCTGCTCACACTCTGCTACCATTCTTCCTTCTTACTGTGTGATGTGACTCATCTCTTACCTCATTTCACCACCTTCCCCTATATTTACTGCCAGACGCCTATATGAATTAACTAATTTCATTCCTCAATCACCAATATAAACATTCATTGCCTCATCCTCTTGCTTTCTATTTACCTTCTTAACCTTCAAGATCCATTTTTGGAACCCATAACTTAGAACGTATTGCTAATTTCTTCTCTAAATATTCGCATCACGCCTCAAGATATCAAACACCCGCATAGACATCTACACCCTTGCTTCGGACCAACTTTTACACCAACATATTCAGCCTCCCATCTACATATTCTAACACAAACTTCGCTTCAGTCATATAAACTTTCAGTTGCTCTCATCAATTCATTTTCTGTGACTTAAATCTTCAACACCGTCCATATTGCTTCTAAATAGATTCTATCATCAGCTTTCTCTAGCCCCATGGATGCCACGTACAGTTTTTCCCCCTCCATTTTAAATCTTCCCACATGGCTGTTTCATAACAAACACTTGATCCATACACGTTCCCCCTTGTCTAAAATCGTCACTGTTCTTTTCCTATCAACCTTCCGTCATCAGCCTGACTTCTTCAATTAGGAATTTGCCATGCGCCTTCCTTGGTCTGCTAAGCAACGTTACTCCATTAAAATTCTGACAGCCTCCCCTATTACCCTTAGCGTTATACAAAGGAACAATTATTCGTCTGACTCGTTACTATGTTTCTTTGTCTCATCTTTATATAGTTTACAAACCCTGGCTCAAGTTACTCAATCACACTGTCCCAATTGTACAGAGCATCTCACTTATAATTATATATATATATATATATATATATATATATATATATATATATATATATATATATATATATATATCTATATATATATATATTATATGTATATATATATACATGCACATACATGTATATATTATATATACATACATGCACACACACACATATATATATATATATATATATATATATATATATATATATATATATATATATATATATATATATATATATATATCCAATCATTCAAAACGATGAGGCAAATTTCCTTTCCGTTAACTCGACGTTTCATATGAAATCCCATCTCGCGTTCTCTTTGTAATAACACGAGCACGTATTTCAGATTCGTTTTGCTAATGAAATGAATGCACACCGATATCTCGCTGATTGTCAACACCCAAAGAGAAAACGAATATCTGATTGGGGTGCTTTGACAGGTGCGGAAGAGAGGGTGCTTTGAGAGAGAGAGAGAGAGAGAGAGAGAGAGAGAGAGAGAGAGAGAGAGAGAGAGAGGAGGGCATTCCTGGAATATCAAATTTACTAATTTGTTAAATGCAAAGCCCTTTGTTAGTTGAGCAAAGCTGACACGGTAGTTATTGGTTACATAAATACCAAGTGTTACATGATACAAAAAAGTGGATTATCACGCTGGGTTCGTCACCAACATTTGACGCTGAATACACCCAGTACAGCCAGTGTTAATGTTTTGCTTTATGCTCCATAAACTTTTCGATTAAATAAACGCTAACTGCAGGTTCCATTGTTTCCTTCACGCTTTCCACAGTTGAAGTACTATTTTAGGATGCTACTGCATGGTACCTCTCTGTCTCTTTTTCTTTGTATTTATGTATAAAAAAAGACATATCCATTTACTGCATATAACAGCTGCACCCATGACAGCAAAGTGCCTCTGGCGATATGCAATGATGCGACATGACATTACATGACACTAGAATACTTAAAAATGCCCTCGGTACGCAGCAATTATTTTTCATACTTCTATTCTGTCTATGCTGATATAAACATATACCCAACAAAAAATTCTGATATCTTATGCATATCTAGAATATAATGATGTCCCTATTAACTGCGGAATAAAGAAAGAGCCTTCATAATTTAAAATTTAACATATGTGACTTGCTTTTGAAAAACGTGCATGAAAACATGAGAAAGCTGTCCTATTTTTCTTTACGATATTGAACAGAGTTCGGCGCTGACTAACCCTATAAATATACCACACTAGGAAGAACTGGCGCAGATATTGCTGATGTCCTCATCAGCCGCAACATTTGTAGGGGTATCATGACATCTCATTGACCAATCCCTTTGTTCTTCTTCATTTCACTTACATTCCCCCTTTTATTTGGGATCAAATTATCCATTGATTTCAGTATTATTATCGCAATTAAATGATCATTCGTGAACTGACGCGCAGACAAATTCCTCCCTTGAAGCCGAACTCCTAAAGGCCACGGAACGCAGCTGTCACCGCCGTTCAATCGAACGAACGGACAGGCTGTCAAACATGAGGCGTCGAACAAAAGACGTTCATCTCCCTCTTCCCCACTTTTTTCTTTTTTTCATCCTACGAGTGCATCATTTTTTTAAATCAGGTCAACTCCATTACAACTGACTTGGGTCAGGAGGGGTGGGTTTTATTCTTGCGAAAGGGGGCGATATTTCCACCACTGCGAGGGTTTATGCTCTCCTGTCAAGCATCATTTTTCTCTCTTCTGGGTAGTTCGGAGTTTCCCAACTTCATCCGCGAGTGTCTCCGGGGGTAAAGGGGACGATGACAGCTTATACTTTGTTTTGTGTGTGTGTGTATGCGTATGTATGTTGTGTATGCCAGTGTGTCGGTACGTGGCTGTGCATGCGAGCGTGAGCAAGAATAGGATGCTGGATTCGTCGTGACTTGTGCAGTAAAAGAGATGAAACTGAGGGCTTTTCCTTTTCTTTTTCTTTTTTTTTTTATATTATGGTACAGCACTTTTACTGCTCTGAATGCTGCATGTTTCGTTTACCCGAGTGAGAAGCCTTTCCTTTTTTCATAATTTCGGCAAAAGTTCATTTTCAAAGATTTGTTTCAATTTCTGGCGAACAATTTCCATCCCCATAATACACACTCATAAGCATCAATACATTATATATATATATATATATATATATATATATATATATATATATATATATATATATATATATATATATATATATATATATAGATAGATAGATAGATAGATAGATAGATAGGCAGAGAGATACATAGATGAACCACATGCAGAACTTAAATGCACGTGTAATTTAAAAACTAACATTAAAAACTGGCATTAAAAACTGAAGACTATCAGCGTTTACAACTCAGGGAATTCGACAACAGCGCCCCTTGTTTTAGGAATGTCTCAACTGCGACGCAAATTGCGCCGTAAAAGTTATGCTAAACAAACTTCCACAATGCGAGAATAGTGGCAAATACCAGACCGAGAATGCCCCAGAAGTTAAACGGAACTCTCTCTCTCTCTCTCTCTCTCTCTCTCTCTCTCAAAAATATGGCCTTGTATTAGACATTCTAGGATCTATTAACCCTTAACAAATATAAGTAAAGTATTCCGGTAGAGCGTTTTCCCAATAGACCAAAGAAAATGTTAGAAAATAAACGGACAAAATCAGTGTGATTCGAAATACCTTAAATTATATATGAAAAACAACTGCTCTTTTGGAAAGCCTTCCATCATCTCTATGTATAAGTAAACTTATTTATCTATAAATATAAAAAGCCATAGGTAGCCTACTGTAACATACAACTATTTCAACCCATTAATACTAATAGTATTTCTCTCTCTCTCTCTCATTATTACTTCAGACAGAAAATGGCTCTCTCTCTCTCTCTCTCTCTCTCTCTCTCTCTCTCTCTCTCATTATTACTTCGGACAGAAAATGGCTCTCTCTCTCTCTCTCTCTCTCTCTCTCTCTCTCATTATTACTTCAGACAGAAAATGGATCTCTCTCACTCTCTCTCTCTCATTATTACTTCAGACAGGAAATGGCTCTCTCTCTCTCTCTCTCTCTCTCATTATTACTTCAGACAGAAAATGGCTCTCTCTCTCTCTCTCTCTCTCTCTCTCTCTCTCTCTCTCATTATTACTCAGACAGAAAATGGCTCTCTCTCTCTCTCTCTCTTTTCTCTCTCTCTCTCATTATTACTTCAGACAGAAAATGGATCTCTCTCACTCTCTCTCTCTCATTATTACTTCAGACAGGAAATGGATCTCTCTCACTCTCTCTCTCTCATTATTACTTCAGACAGAAAACAGCCCCGAACATACAAATGACATAATAAAAATGACGAGCGGGAACGTTTCCGAGTTCCAGTTTACCGTGACATTAACGTTATTGGTTATGGCTAATAATAACAGTAATAACGGAAATTATCATCACGAGAGTCACAAAAGCAAGCATATAACTTAATACAATAATCATATAGACGCAGTTCTATAATAATCCCTTATTGCAAACAGCAAATCATCAGTGATAATAACCTGTATTACATTATAACTACAATCACACCATCTAAATATTCTTTGAACTGAATATAAATTCCTAGGATATAAATTTAAATGAAATGGTATTCCTGTAAAATTGATTGTTTGGGGATGGAGGCAACGCACAAGACTAGTTCAGGATGCGGCGTCTGTACAAGGTTAACCTGGGAATAGGAAACACTGTATATTTACTTAGTCCCAATCTTCACCCTGCTGTTAAAGCTGGTCCGCTGGTATAGTGGTTAGTGTTGTGACATGCCACTCAGATGTCGCGGGTTCGCGTCTCCCCCAAGGCGATGAAATATCACCGACTCCGTATCATGATCAGTTACTACTGCAGTGTGGGGTCTGCGATGGGAGGTTGAAACCAACATTATTTGGAAACTTGAATTTCAAGTCAATGGCCCCTGTGTGCTTGTTCCATGTGAAATAATAATAATAATAATAATAATAATAATAATAATAATTAGTTCATATAAGTGGAAGCTTGTACAACGGACTTAAAGATTGTTTTGTTCCAAGGGAATAAGCGTTTATGGTAAGATTTAGTTCCCGAAGAAACTAGAATATAGACCAAAACGTCCACATGACAGCTCCAGTCAAATTTCCATAACTGGGTGGGTTCACAGGGTGCCTTGAGTATTCCTACTTTCAGTACGTCTATTCAAAACTTTGTTAAATAATCTCTCCGTTTTTACACGGTAATTGGAAGCTAGGTTCTGGAAGGCCACAAAGAACAGGAAGAGAGAGAGAGAGAGAGAGAGAGAGAGAGAGAGAGAGAGAGAGAGAGAGAGAGAGAGAGAGAGAGAGAATCCGATGAACAGTCGAATATTTGACTTATTTGTCTGATCAGAAGAATCTTGTCCCTGTGGCTCCAGCAGGAATAATAATAATATAAAGAAGAAAACCTCTCCCTCATTAGCCATTAAATGCACAAATGGTACCGTCACTCTGCACCCTTTATAGGACCCGAGAGAATTCCTACCAGATATCCCAACAAGCCCACAAGTCTTTTGCGAAACGAAGCCATCGGGGGACGGTCACTAATGCTCTCTTGTTAAAAATGACAAATCTTCATTGGTTCAAGTTTCGAATGCCTCTCTTCGAAAACGGAAAACCTTTCTTGTTATAATTAAGAATGATTTTCCTCAGAAGCTAACACTTTCTTTGATCTGTTTATAACCTTTTTTCATATTGCTACTGATAACTATTCCTCGTTGATAATTACCATTTTTATAAAAATAAAACTATAAGATCTCGTATTGAAAATATGATAAAAAAAAATATCTAAACCAAAAATTTCAGTCAAATATTTGTTTGTTCTTCGTTGAAATTATTATTTTTCTTTTTGCATAAAAGACTTTTTTTTCATATTGAATCGAGAGATTTTTGTACAATGAAAAATAATGTAAATACTCTCTCGTAAAAATATAATGATTTTGCAGATGCACCCTTCTCGCTACAACAATAAACTAGGTATCCTACATCAATGTGCGCTCTTCGTTTTCTTGCTGTCACCTCCTCACGCTCGACAGTGCTGAAACAAAGATAAATGACGTCCCACATACACACACATGCACAATATATATATATATATATATATATATATATATTATATATATATATATATATATATATGCATTATATATATATATATACATACATATGCATACACATATTTATTTATATATGTATATATATATATATATATATATATATATATATATATATATATATATATATATAAACAAGAACCACAAAGCATTTAGTGTATCACTATCCACACCCAGTACCTCAACATCCTAATTCTGTAAAAATGTTGTTTTACAACGAGGAATCAAGTTCTCTCAAAGAGTGTATACAACTTCGAGTCAACATCAACACGAATTCATCACAGAAGGAAGAAAAAGAAAAGGGGTGGAATGAGGGCGGGACAAACGGCTATTGTAGCGAGATGAGAAGCGACCATCTGGAAAAAATACGAGCGGACCGATATTCAGTGTAAGGTCCTTCGACCTGCGTCACTTCCGGGATACACTTTCGGACTCGGAAGATGGAACGAGGAAAGACGTGGCGTTGTGGCGCAGGAAATGCAGAAGAAAAAGTAAACACTTCAAACCATCTTAGATGGGGTTGAAAGAAGGAGGAGATGGAAAACAACAAATTATTCCTTAATTGGTTAATAATGATGAAATAACGTACGTAATTTATTCTACAATGAGCTCACATTTAGGTGAGACCTTTAATTGCCCTGTAGAAAATTAAACAATTCAAACCATCTTGGACAGGACTGAAAGGAGATGGGAAACAGGAAATTACTCCTTATTTGGTTAATAATGATGAATTAAGGTACGTAAATTATTCCAAAATGAGCGTACATTTAGGTGAGCGCTTTACTTGCCCTTCCAAAAGTTGCTCCTAGGAGTAAGTACATAATTCAAACCATCTTAGACAGGGTTGAAAGGGGGAGATGGAAAACAGCAAATTACTCCTAATTTGGTTAATACTTATGAATTAAGGTACGCAATTTATTCTAAAATAAGCGTACATTTAGGTGAGTGCTTTACTTGCCCCTCTAAAAGTTGCTTATTTCTTTAGTAACTGAAACAAAACAAAAGTTATAACAATTACAGCTCATTGCATTCATTAATCACAACAACAAAGGTTCAATACTTGACTTTATCCCACGCTAATGCCAATTCGCAAGGTATTCGTGGGAAACACTACTCTGTTCTCTTTCATTCCACACACACAAATGCATACATACATTATATATATATATATATATATATATATATATATATATATATATATATATATATATATATATATATATATATATATATATATATATATATATATATATATATATATATATATATATATATATATATGTTTTTACACATAATGTGTGTATATATAATGTATGTATATATATATTTATATATATATATATATATATATATATATATATATATATATATATATATATATATATATATATATATATATCTGTGATTCGTTGAAATGAAAGCAGAACCACCAAACTACCACAATTATAACGGTTTACAACCTCTAAGATCAAAAGAACTACATACAGCCTATTTTGCATTATTCATGTCAATCTAATAAAATGAACTACCCAACCACTTCCTAATTCATGCCTGACAATCAGAAAATTCGATTAAACTCGCGACCTTCCCCGTCCTGCATAACTTGGCAAATATTTCTTTTGCAACAGGAGGAATGAAATGCTGGTTGGAGCAACTTTTTCCATTTTGAAAACTTTCATCGGAAATCATGTATTCTTTTCTCACTCTCAGTCTTCCCTTATTGGTGATGCAAGGCACAGATGCAATTGGACGCCTCCTCCAGAGACACTGCTTTTCCTCCCAATGTATTCTGTCCCACTGACAATTTCTTGCTGGTTACGGAAATCTCATGGCATAAAATGAGTCTGTGTATCTCACTCTGGATGAATGCAATGTCTTTAGGGACAGAGTTCAGGCAATGGGGCCAAGAAGGCAATGCAGCGCCAATCTGTCTGGCACCCTTTTTAACATAAGAAAAATAGTTAAAAATAAGAAAAGGTCCTCTTTCTCTCTTCTTACACGCACATATAAATAGTTACATGAAAAACTAACGTACATTAAAAAATTTAAGAATAGCAAGGTCCACTGTTTATAGATGGGATCAAAGCTCTGGCAAGCGACTGCTTTATCTCGCGACCTAGAGTGCCTGTCTCTCTACAAGCCCCCAACACCATTCACTGTTATGAACTCGCTCTGACTTTTGACGAGGTAAGTATGCAACCAAAACCATTATTAACTTCAGCACATACAAACTGAGAAACAGAATATTTGGCAACAGCGCCATTACTTCTTCTATAGATTATAAAAAAAAACCTTAAAACATCATCCTAGTTTCCAGCTGATACACAATAGAAGAAAATTTGTCCATTTCGCAACCATGTGTCCTAAAAAAGCTTAATACCCTGCTCCGGTAAAAGACAAAAAAAAAGCAGATTACATGGATCGTACCATGTAATTACACATGGAAAAATACAGGCTTGAGAGCAAATCCTAGAAAACGTATGTGGAGGAGGAGGAGGAGGAGGAGGAGGAGGAGGAGGAACTGAAAGGAGAACGCATCAGTTACGGCTTTCATCTAGGAAGAGGTCCACTTCTTCGTGTAACACAGCATCTTTTTGCTTCCTATTCACTCAGCACTTTCGGATAATTGTTCAACGAAGGTGAAGCAACTCACAAGAACTCGTGAACTTTAATGCAGTCTTAAGGAGACAGACAGACAGGCAGAGAGGAAATTTATAGATCATCTCAAAACACTAACACACACACACACACACACACAGAAAAGAGAGAAGGGAAGGCAGCAAACAGAATACCGCATCTAGCCAGCCTAACGCAGAGCTGACGAGCTAAGTGTAAACAAAGAGAAGCGTTCCAAGAACTTTTATTATGATCGCTACCAATTAACGTAGAGCCTTAGAAGGCCATCATTATAAAGCATGCTATCTGTATACAGTACTTGCCACTACTCTCCTCTCTCTCTCTCTCTCTCTCTCTCTCTCATACAAGTATATGAAATGGAGAGGTTTTTGCCCCCGTGAAATTCAAGTTTATGGATGAAAAGAACCGTGGAGTTCTTCTGCTTCATAAAACGAACCTGGAATCTCCAGTCCTTAAGTGCTGCAAATTACAGTCCCCGCCTCCGCCCCCGTCTCTCTCTCTCTCTCTCTCTCTCTCTCTTACTCCTCGGTTCGATGAAGGCGTTTTATTTTTTGTCCCGTCGGCCTTACTTAAAAAAAAAAAAAACTACTGTTCAAGCAATACTATCAGGCAAATATACTATGTATATATACACATATATGTAAATTATGTATATTATATATATATATATATATATATATATATATATATATATATATATATATATATATATAGTTATGTGTGTGTGTTTTACATGTGTAAATGTATCATCACAACATCATTAAAGTATCTCAGCGAAGATTTCCAGAATGCTGGCGCATTAGGTGAGCTAATAGCGTTAAAAAAATACTTGCACACTAGAAAATTTCTAAAAAACGGCAACACATAAACTGCCATGTCTCTAAAATTCAAATACATTTCGCGACTTTTCCCAAGATAAAAACTGGAATGGGGAAAATGGAAAATGCGTTTCGTTCTTACAATTCGCGTCTTTGATGCTGGCAAAATAATCCTTTGAACAGAAAAAGAGCGTAAAGTCTAGCGTGAATCATCCGGGAGAGAGAGAGAGAGAGAGAGAGAGAGAGAGAGAGAGAGAGAGAGAGAGAGAGAGAGAGAGAGAATAAATAAACAATAACAGCAGCATCGAAATGGCGTATAAATATACTTATATCATTGTTGCAAATAATAATAATAATAATAATAATTTGTAAGGAAGCTGATTACAACAAAAGTGTGACGATAATAACATTGATGATAAAGACACGGTTGATTATAATAAATCAAAAAAGACGAATATGGATATTCGAGTCCCATTAAAACAAAATCCTCACCCGACTACTTTCTCCAACAACTGTATCGCACCCGGCCTTTGTCGCTTTTCTCCACCACCCCCACCTCTCCGCACAAAAGAATATCCTCGCGACATAAAGACGAAGTTAATTATCCCACACGAATGGGTTCTTTATTTGGTCCCCCCCCCAACCCCAACTCTCCAACCCCCCCACAACGCAGCCACCCCAACCCCAGCAATCTCTTTTTCACGGATACCCGACGAGAGAGAGAGAGAGAGAGAGAGAGAGAGAGAGAGAGAGAGAGAGAGAGAGAGAGAGAGAGTCAAGTCCTCCTCTAGCATAATGCAGACGCGCGCACACATACGTTGCGGTCTTATCACTGACCACAAAACAAATGCCATTCCATCCGTCTAGCCTTGGTGTTTCCCTCCTAATCCTTGTCGACACCGTGAATAAATTCATACATTCACACATAAACAAATCCACACACAAAGCTTAGTCTTTCGTTCATGTTAATCTATGTACTTTTTACACTCGTTTCATATTTTTTTTTCTTTTACACTAAGTCACTCTTTGGGTTTTTCAAGTCGTCTTGAGACTATTTACCAGACTTTCCTTTATTTATTTACTTACGCATTTATATAAATCATTTAGCTTTCATCAGCTGCGTTCATAAGGTACAGAAAGAAAAGATATGTACACACACACACATACATGTATATATATATATATAAATATATATATATATATATATATATATATATATATATATATATATATAAATATATATGTGTGTGTGTTGTATGTATGTATGTGTATTTATGTATATATATATATATATATATATATATATAAGCACATCAGCCTCACGTGTGAAACTAGGCACCGTAATGGAAGTACGGTGTATCTCGAAGCTTCTCCTTCAGCAGAATTGCCTTATTTCGCAAGGGAGACTCCATGAAACAAAACGCGTCTTGGGCCCAGAATTACTATCAGACAGGTAACGCCTAAATTAACCCCTGCAAGATTTCATGCGTAGTAACTCTCTCTCCCCCTTAATGGAGCTTTTGAAATATATGACGTATCTGTTACCACTCAAGGCCCAATAGTCGAAGCAACTGCAGAGAGAGAGAGAGAGAGAGAGAGAGAGAGAGAGAGAGAGAGAGAGAGAATCATATTTCAAAACAACTACCTTCCATTTCAAACGCACACACAGAAACGCACATACACAGAGAACTATTCCAAATTGCCTTTAACATCACACACGAACGACAGAGAACCGTATTTGAAACAACTACCTCCCTCATCAGAGAGAGAGAGAGAGAGAGAGAGAGAGAGAGAGAGAGAGAAAAGACTCGCTGGTAACAGCCCTTTAGGGATTTGGCTCCACGGCGTAAGATTAAAAGAAAACTCCATAAAGATATTTCCAATGGATGAAAAAAATGTGAGAATGAAAACTGTTTTCTCTTTTTTGACGGGGGGTTGGGGGATGGGGTGGGTGTGGAAGGTTGCAAGGGAGAATAACGACATATTCCACTTATCCTTCAAATACGAAGTCCTTGATGAAGTTAATTTCGTTAATGACTCTTCTTTATGGCGTTGCTTTGTAATTACACAACCTCGGCGGGTTTAGTAGAGTTGCTTTTTTTTATATAAAAGTAGACTTCTAACTACACTATTTTTTATAATCTCTGGTTATACTTCAGTAAATGTTAACATCTATTTGCTAGAAGACACCTAGAGAGAGAGAGACTGATTTATTTATGCAGTTTATCTTGAATGAACATCAGATCTATTTAGCGTTCCGTATTTCCAAAGCATGGCCTCCTGCATGCATTACCAAACACATCAAATAACACCTGCGCCAGATATTCATGAGCGCGCTTTTAATAGTCTGATAATCGTATCATGATGTAAGTGACGCCATGCCGTTAACAAAACCGTGTAACTAAATTGACGTTCATAATAACGGTAATAAATGTAAATGACATCGCTCACTTACGTCCCGCTCATCAATAACATACTGGCACACAACACCACATGCCATTAATAAAATCGTATACCTTTAATTAATAATAATATACAATATCGCTGCTTGCTTTTTATCCCTGTTCTTTGGGTAAATGTTTCTTAGGACCTTCTACTCAAATAGTTCTATAATTTGCAGATCCTTTTTGAATTTCTTTCTTTCTTTGAATTTATACCTCCTATCTAGCTCCGAAATTTATCGTTACTTACTTTGACCACACTGCTTTTTCTCTGCTCAGAGGACAAATCAAATTAGGCGCGGTACCTCGACCCTTTGGGGAACGACAAATATTGCACTCTTCATGACATATTGCAGAAGCAAATATACATTGCAACCCAACTCTGGAAAATGGGAGTAACATTTGTGTAGATGACTTAGGTACGTAGATGTAAATGATATATTAACCACATTGTGACAGCTAACAAAAAAAAGTATATGTATATAATATAAAAAGTATATTTGTATAAAAGGTAGCTATGTGCAAAATTTTCTCAATAAAAGTTAAAAAAACCTGGTTAACTCTTAAAGTCGACAGTAACATAACACCTATAATCAAAACATCAGGAGCACTAAAAAGAGTGGATTACTGACATTATTATTATTATTATCATTATTATTATTATTATTACTATTATTATTATGGATACATTCAAATGGGCTATTCTACAGTCACCGAACTTGGTCAGCAATTTTTAACATAACCCAATATTTATAGGTAAAAGAAAAAGGAGTCAAGGCATGTAAGTATGGATTAAAACGGATTTCTTCCTTTGTTGCTAGTATTTCATGTGTCATTTTATGTTTAATCTTAAGGGTCCTTTCTTTCATTTATACAACTAGAATCCTTCGTGGACAGGATTCTAAAGGAATCCGTTGCTTCCATTCTCTAACCATACAGATTAACGTTCACTGCTCCATATCCCTGGCTTCCATTTCAATAGAAAATTAAATTGTCTTCGATAGTACCAAAAACCGTGTGGCCAAAAAGCTTATTTGCATCAAAAGCCCTGAAAAAGACCAAACAATAACAGCATCCTGTTGACAATTCGTCCTACGACACATCAGCACACTCGACCAATATTCTCAAAACAAATAACATTACCAGTAACAATAACAGGTAATAAAAAAGAACAGTCATTGCCACCTGTTCATAACGCGTACAGTATGTCACTGTGCACATACAAACACATACACATCCGCGAAATCAAGAAATTTGGAGCTCTGTGAGGTTGTCAAAAATATATTTATATTTGGTAAGAGGACCCTAAGATTCTCTCCCTCCTTTCTCTCTCTCTCCTCTCTCTCTCTCTCTCTCTCTCTCTCTCTCTCTCTCTCTCTCTATATATATAT